>NW_004525027.1:7280-12381 GCF_000260255.1 Octodon degus
TATAGTTTTGTGCCCTAAAGAATAATTAAGGGGCTGGGAAATTGTTGTTATAAGCACCTGTCTGACAAGCACAAGGACCTAAATACAATCTGGCACTGCACTGCATAGTGTGCCAGCTCTGAAATCCCAGATGTGTTGTGCATGGTGGCATATGTCTGTAATTCCAGCACTGGGGTTGCTGAAGCAGGAGGATCACTACAATTCTGGACTGTGTAGAGAGACCCTGTACCAAAGAAAGAAGGAAAGAAAGAAAGAAAGAAAGAAAGAAAGAAAGAAGAAAGAAAGAAAGAAAGAAAGAGATTAAGGAGTGTTATTTACAGCAAAATGAACAGAACTTGAGACTGTAATGCTAAGTGAAACAGTCTTGCACAGAAAGTTAAAGATTACATGATTGTTCTTATATGTGAATATAACATATAAATAAGCAAATCATCAAAATAAAGGAGAAAAGATAGTAAACAAGAAGGCAGATTATTTGAACATGGGAAAAGTTTCACTTAATATTATATGGTAAGGAGCTAGAAGAAAAAAACAAACCACTTCCAAAATAATCCTACAGAAGAAAATTAAGACCAAAGCAGAAATAAATGAGATTATAAAAACAACAGCAATATTAATGAAAATCTAGGTTTCATTTTAAAAAGATAAACAAAATTGGTAAAACTTTAACTAGACTACAAAAACCTTTTAATTTTCTTACAAAGTGCACTAAGAAGAGTGCAAGCTCCATGAAAAAAATACCTTAAAAATAATTCTTATATTCCATAAGATTTCTCCTTATTTTCCTTATAAAATTTATCATACTTACATGTTCAAAATCCTTAAATATGAATTGAATTTTTATAAAATGAAGAAAATACATCAAACTTTCAACTACTTTTAGAAAGGGGTGATTTCAATAAATAAAATATGAAATCGAAAGATATCTTTAGGACCTGCATAGACAGTGTTTCATGCAAGCCCACTTCCAAATCATATTTTCTTGCGGTATCATGGCAGCCCTCTGGAGTGTTCTTTATACGGGTACTAGACTCAATGGGACCTGTGCTTCCTAATGGCCTCACTTCCTACTGCCATGATCTTCATTATTAACATTTTAACAAATGGGCCGACCAGATAACTCAGCGGACTAAGCACCTGCTTTGGCAGAGCGCAACTGCCAGGATTCCATCCCCAGGCCTGCTGTATTGGTGCCGCCCCCAGGGCACACTGACATGGCGACTGACACTGAGCATGGAGGTGCATGCCTGTAATCCCAGCGCTTGGGAGGCTGTAAACAGGAGGATCACTACCAGTCTGATCTACATAGTGAGACCCTGTAAACCTTGTACCAAATTTATAAAACAAAAAGATTTTAGTATATGAACTTTAAGAGAGAAATATTCAGTCTATAGAAACATCAGATAGAAATTCAAGGCGAGAGGAAATAGGAAGGGAAGTGCACAAATAGGGGTTTTTGACCACCCCCCAGGGTTGATGATTTGCTGGGTGGACACATAGAACTCAGGCCATAGTTGTATTCCAACTAAGATTTATCAGAGTGAAAAGACACGATGCAAGATCAACAGAAGGCAAAACTGCCTGGGGTGAAATCAGGAGGAAATCAGTCTCAAGATCTGGAAGAGTCCTTCTTCAGTGGAGTCACTACAGGATGTCTTAATTCCAACAACAAGCTGTGATAATATGTGTAAAATATTTACCAGGGAATCATACCAAAAGTATTCATTGGAAGCTGGTCATATAGAAATCTTACGCCTAGTTCATACAAAAATTCCAGGCTCTTTGAAAGAAAATTAAACAGGGGTTCTGTGTAAAGTATACTGCTTGTACAAATAGTTTAGGCACAACAAGCCTCTCTTACCAGTTAAGTGGTGAGATACTCCAAAAATACAAGTACCCAGGTGCGAGCCAAAGGCCAGATTTGTGAACAGGCCATTTAGCAGCCACAGAAATACTATGGTAACTTTTTTCCACAGTGATACAGTGGACATTTAATTGATTACAACTCCTTCAAGATCTAGAGGAAAAGAGAAAATATCTCCCCTGGAGAAAATATTACTCGCTGCTTCTGAATAACTTTTGTCACAAATCATGCCTGACCTTAACATTCAAAGGCATATCTGTACAATGGATTTTGATGTAAAGAAACAGATCTATGGATTATGTTGAAAACATGGTTAATCTGAGGCATTTTTAGTAGTATGAGTTTAAATATATTAATAAGAAACCAAAACTTTATTGATGGATGTACATTAACAAGTATTGACTTTCAGTCACATTTAATAATGAATGAAATTAAGGTGTCAAACATATGCAGATAAACCTGAATAGTTAAGTTGAATTCTACTGGAGATAACTGCAGGTGGTGAATGGTATTCTGAGCCTTTTAAAAAAAAAAAAAAAAAAAAAAAAAAAAAAAATTCATGGCATTCTCCAAAATGTCACCCTAGCATGGGAACTGACCCCTATTACTTAAGATAGTCAAACAGGAAGTGGCTATTTTAACTGACAAATTTGTGGATTCCCAAAAAGGCATCAGTGGCCTCTACCAATAAACCTAGCTTCCAAAAAAGTCTGCCGATGGAATCACCATTAGCTTCAGCACTATTCACTGACATGTTTTCTCAATAACCTATTTCCAAATATATTCAAATGTGGACATAAAGTAGCTGTGACACACATGAACAACTGAAAAATGTATAAGACTTACAGGAGACCAACCTAGATTCAAATATTTATGTGACCAAATAAATGTATGCTCTGCCCAAACTTCTTTGCTTCTTTGCACCTTTGTTTCCCCCGTCTAAAATGCTTGCATCAGTAAGAAATAGGGAAGGTCATTATAAATAATACAATAGATTAACTATTCTTAGTAAATTGCATATGATGAGCATTGTGAAATACAGATAGTATTATCCTTTACAATTTTATCCATAAGATGCTGCATCATAATTCTTTATTTTGGACACTACATGAGCCATTTCTTAGAGGTAAACAAACCAGAGAGAAGTCACTGTGATAAAACTAGAAGCAAAACCTCTGATAATTTGATATACTGGGCACCCACCCTTATAAATCTATGTTAAGAGTAGAAAGTTATGTTAAACAAGAGTTTTTAGTACACTACAAATTTTTCTCAATAATGAAAGCAAGGAATGTACTGATTCTTCTTTTTCCTGTTTAATATAGAAGCTTGAAGAGAGATTTTTAAAAAGAAAACTCTAATAAACAGGCAAAGGTAGAGAACTCCAGTCCCACTGCTCATTTACATTCTCCAATTTCTGATTGAATTCCTCACCAGGAGTGGCATAAATCTCTTGCAATGGGGGCTTCCTGTAGAGTACACTGTGTGACAAAATTAGAGAAAGGATGATTGCACATCAACATTAAAACAACATGAAGAATAGATCCTCAGCTCAACCAGGAAGAGAATTTTTGTGAAGGTGCTATTTCTCGAAGTGCTGAGCTTCAGTTTGCGGATATTAAAATGATTTTACAGCAGCTGTTGAAAATCGAGTTCCAATTTGGGGAGGAGGTGAATTACAAAATTAAACAGATTCCAAAAGAGTAAACCTATTTATTTCCTCCACTGCCTAGGATAAGGAAAGAGACTATGCAAAAAGTAATTTCTGTACCTAACATAAATAATAATGAGAATGAGATGCTACATAATGGGATAGATTCCATATCAAGCACAGCAAAAGACAAGTACTCATATTTCACATTGTATAGCCATTTGATAGTTCTCTCTTTTGCACAGTATTGAAGGTTCTCATTGGGACAGAAAGATCCTCAGTTTTTCTGGGTACTCTACACCTGTGAGACACAGGAAAAGAGATAAAAGTTGAAGTGAACAATGTTATAACTTTAATTAATGAGACAGTCATTTGTCCCAGTGAAGCTTACATTAAAGAAGCCATTTTTCCTGTCTCTGGAAATATCATAGTGTAAACACCAACTCATGTAATCATCGTGTAGGTGCTGGATTCAAAAGTTATAGGTGGAGGTCCGCTTTTATTCTCTGCTAACAATAGCATTCTTTTGTCCCCTCCATGTAAGTAAATATCTTTGCTATGGCCCATGAAGGTTGCCTCTAATTCTCTCTTTCAGAAAAAACTCTTTATAACTGCTTCTGATGTTTACATATGTAAATAATATTGTTTTTAAAAGTAGTCTTGCCTGACTTGTAATAAAAACTTGATTAACACTGAACTGTAAATATGAAGGTCAGTAAATCCTCTAATGTGAAGAAAGCTTTGGTAGGCAGGTGGTTTATAAAAGCTTGGATTTTGAAGTAAGAATGAACTAATTTTGAATCCCTGCCCTGTCATCAACAAGCTGCATGTATTTGTTATGTCACTTAACCTCTCTACATATGATTGCTCAATGAAGATGTACATTTCTAGAGATGGAAAGAGGCCTAACTGAGAGATGGCCTTTGTAAAATATTTAGTAGAGTGCCTACCACATAGTAGCAATTCAATAAGTGGTTGCTATTGTACTTGAGAGTTAGTAATTTTTTCCCGTATGTGAAGAGAGTGAGAAGACAGGTTAGGAAAGGTTTCAGTAAGAAAATACTTTTGGAACTTGACATTTTGAAATGGCTTTGATATGCAGTCTGACAATCAATAGCATTAATTTTCTCTAAAGTTGTTTGTCCCTGAACACTCCTCCTATAAAGAATGTAATGAAAGGCTCAAGGTTTGTTGGTTGCTATTTACAATTTCTATAGAAACATTCTCTGGGATGAACTTTACATTTAAGTTTAAGAATGATGTAGACAAATGAGAGCCACTCATCACATCTCTTTCTTCTTTTTCCAGAGAAACAAAGTAGAATTAACTTTTTCTAACTTTGCACGACCATTTGACTGAGTTTCACGGGATAAGGTGTGAATGGAATTGTTGTACACACCCTCTTGCATTGCCCATAAAATACTCCCAAAGTGCTGTCCTTATGTTGTTCCCTCAGTTCTCTACCTAGTTCTAATGAACATGGGAACTTTGCAAATATTGCTGGCTGGCTGCTGACTGGGAAGCCCAGGTCAGACTTTCTGTGGATAAGAAATAATTTCCATGATATTAATCACCTTTAAAACTTC
>NW_004525027.1:16397-46534 GCF_000260255.1 Octodon degus
GGTCAGGCCCACGCTGCGCCTGGGCTGGGACTGGTCCCGCCGGCGCAGGGTAGCAGGAAACTCTCCGCACACTCACCGGACCTGGGCTAGGACTGGGTCCGATATTACATTTTGAACATTCATTTATTATGATATCTAGCTTTATCCGAGTCAGTGCAGATGATGATTACAAACCTTTTTTCTGTCCATTTTTGCCAATCATATTACTCTCATTCTATGTTATTGGTTCTTAATCAGGGACAGTTTTGTCCCTTAAGTGACATTTGGCAATGTCTAGAGATACTCTTGATTATCATGCTGGGAAATGCTACTGGCATCAAGTGGCTGGTGGCCAGAGATACTGCTAAATATCCTGGAAGGCACAAACCAGCCCCTTCTCTACCATAAGAAATAATCTTATCTGAAATACCAATGGCTACAGTTAAGAAAAAGTGCTCTAAGCTGAAGTGAGCCCTGGATATCCTTCTTAGTAAACCATGTATGGTTCTACAAATTGTTTTACTTTCTCTTCTCTAAGATGTCCTGTTTTTAATAAATAATGTTCAAGTTGATTTAATTTTGGCTTATAATAGCAAAATGAGAATTAGTGCAGAGTTACAGTTTATTTCTAAATCTCTCTGCAAGACCCTTAAGTTCTCAGTTGTCACATACTCATAAAGTTCACAAGAAAGCAGGGGGCTTCTCACTATTTCCTCAGCCCTACAACAATGCCTTGTATATATGTCAAATTGAGTCACTGCTTGTTGAGTGATTGCCTCTTACAATCCAGAGGCAGTAGTGAAAACTGGAGCATCCGTTTATTTAAGTCTCCCAATTGTAAAATATTCTTTTTTGTATGTGTGTGTTTTAGAAAAGGGTCTACAGGGTGTTCAGGGTCTCACTACTAGATCAAACTCATAGTGATCCGCCTGTTTACAGCCTCCCCAAAGCTGGATTTACAGGCATGCACCATCACACCCAGTCTCAATCTCTGTCTCAGTGCGCCCCAGGGCGGGGCCGGCATGGCAGGCCCAGGGATCGAATGGCTGGCTCCTGTGCCTGCTTGCAGGCACTTTAATCTGCTGAGCTACTTGTCTGGCCCTTAAAATATTCTTAGCAAATTAAAACAATAAAAATGTTCTATGGGTACTGTTGTTTAGACCAGACAATATGTGTCTGTGAGTCTCATTTGTATCCATGTCTCCCACCTATCACTAAATTAATATTATCACTAGTAGCATTTCCTGCCATCATTGGGCTTTCACTCTGCATTAGGCATAATATTTATTAGCTTTTATGGCATACAATCAAAATTCATAGATTAAAATAATTTTAAATTTAATCTCAAAAAAAGGGTTTACAACAGAGGGTGAGTTTAGGAAGGTATTTCTGGCATTAACTGATTCTCTTATACACCTAAGTAAATTTTTGGTCAGCTAAGTGTTATTCTCAGCTGAATTGTCTAGCTATCCTCTAAATCAGAGGTTTTCAAGCTTTTTGGCAACAAGATTGTTTTAGAGACAAAAAACATTTTCCATAAATGGCAGCTGGGATTGGCAATCATTTCAGGATGATTCAAGTACATTACATTTATTGTGGACTTTATTTATATTTTTATAACATTATATTATATAACGAAACAATTATGCAACTCCAAACAACAGAGAAACAGTGGGAAACCTGAGCTCATTTTCATGCAATTAGATTTTATCACTGAAGGTTGCAGGGAGACAATGACAACAGAAGTGTGTTACTTATGTCCATTATGCTCCATAATCTCATCTTGGTTGTTGTCACTATAGAAAATCCTCCTTCTCAAAAATAGAACATTGAAAATGTAGCAGATTTTTCATCGCTTTTGTGGCTTTCTCAGGCTATTCTACTTTGACTTTAATCCAGAACACGTGGATATTTGAATTTGTCTCAAACATACTTTTAAGACCATCAGAATTTGGAATACCAAGCAGATGAACCTCTTCTGGATTACTCACAAAGAGTTCCATGATGTATTGTGGTTGGGAAGCAATTCTCAAGCTCTTTTTCAAGCTGAGATAGCCATGTATGAGCTGTGAGAAGGAAGGTCCCAACTCAGTCTCTTTCAAAATTTCTGCAAATGTTGCAACTATTTTAATAATTCCAAATTTTTGAGAAGGTGGCAGAGTTTTAAGCAGCAGAGAAAGGGCTTCAAGATTTGGTGTTCAGATACTAGAATATAGCAATGTGAAGCAGAGAACAAGGGAAGGGGGTCTCCATGTCCCAGGAAGGATGTAAAGAAGAATTGAAGCACATTGGGAGAATGAAGAGAGAAAATTCAGTGAAGAAGGAGGTGGCAAGTAGTGGTTTCACCCTGAGCCCAGACTCATTGTGTGGGAGAGGACTTCTGGTGATGCTGGAGGCCTCTTTGGAGAAATGTGCCAGTGGAATTGAGCAATGAATAAAGCAGACTGCAGTGGCTATTGAATTATTCAGATTCAGACATCCTATAGGAGAGATTCACTGGGATCCATCTTGGAGAGTGGCCAAGCGAGCTTGGAACTCAGAGCAACTGAAGGCTCCATCTAACAGCTCCAAATGTCAGGGTCAGAGAGTTGAGTTCAAGCCTACAAAGAGCTAGATTCAAGTTGGCATGAGGCACACAGACTGCTGCAGGCTAAATGGGTTTCTTTCTAGCCTCACTGTCAGAAACCATGATGAACTTCAATAGAACTAAAGGTTAAGGATGTAACTACAGACCATACTCAAGTGAAATAAATCATACCCGCATGTGCAAACATTGTACTGTCTTCCTAGTGTAAGAACCCTAAAAAGTAAATAAAATCTGAAGGGTACAGTAGATACTGTGAAAAGGAAATGAATTTGTTAAAAAGCAAGGAATTACTGAGATGAGGAGAAGGATAGGAGAGGGAGTGGGGGAAAGAGATATATCTATGTACACAAGCAGGATGGTTTGGATAATGGTACTGCAGATTTCTGCTGGTCTGTGGAAACAAGCAGCTAATGTTTTTCTGTCTTTTTTCAGTTTTTCCCCTTTTTATCTTTTCTTAATTTCTCATAACTTTTTTTCTTTCTTCTTCCAATTTTGTATGCATATATCTGGTAATCTGAACAACTAATTTGAAAACAACATTATGCAATACAACAAATACTGTCAAATTCATATTGCTTAGCAATTTTTGTTCTAATACTCTTTTAAAAATTAAAAAAATAGAGGTGCAGATTCCCCAGGATTATCAAGTACCTCATTATACACTATAATTGGCTTGTCATGACAAGCAGCCCTTATTCAGAAGACAGGATTGATCAGCTAGGATCTGGACTCTTCGGAACCAGGGATGGAACTCAGGCCCTTGTGTTTGTCAGGCAAGCTCAGTTATTCTACTGAGCTATTTCCCCAGTCCTTCGGGATCTGAACTCCATGTTTTCTAGCTGTGACAGCACAGAAAACCCTTGTAATGAACATATTTTTGTTCTCATTTTCTCTATTTCTTTCTCTTTTTGTTTTGTTCATTATTTGTTCTTATTTTTATATGAATGAGAACAGAGTTTCTGTTCTTGTTGCTGTTCTGTTCTTTTGCTTCTTCATTTTTTCTCTCCCTCCTGTGTTCTTCACTAGTTTCCCATAGTTTGCATGCTCTTCCTTTGTTCCCAAGCCTTGTTTCTAATCTCTTCTGCTTTTTCTATTTCTCTATTTTCCAACCTAAGGCCTTTTAAATTTTATCCTCTAAGGATAAAATTGCCTTATTGAGGATTTATGTACTCCATACAATTTTCTGGTTTTACATTTTGTTATATAACCACAAATTTAGTTCATATGGGTAAAGTGGTGAATTGATTGTTACTTGTTTGTCGTGTTCTAGGCTGTCTTTGATAATGCTGTTGTTGCTGAATATATTACCTTAGCCTTGCTGACTTAATTGTTCTTCCTGATATACCAAGACTGGGATTGAACAAAGGTCATAAAAACTACTGTAGGCCAATGACAAAGAACCATGTATTGGACCAAGTTGCAACTTATTCCCAATAAATTGAAGAGGCAAGATCTTGCAACAGACTCAAAACCCAAAAGCCAGCTACACCTCAAATACACCTCTGAGAAGTAGTCATCTAAATACTAGCAAAAGGGGCCAGGGAGATGGCTCAGTGGAATAAGCACTTCCTTGGCAAACACAAGGGCCTGAGTTCAATCCCCAGTTCTGCAAAAAAAAAAATACTAGCAATGAAGCTACTTGCCATAAGTACTTTACAAGCATCCTAAGTTTTAGGAATTAAACTAAAAAAATAAACAAAATGATGGGATATTTAAATAAGATACAGCTTCAGACATCTGGTTCACAAAGGGCAAGCTCAGGGGGCAAGGAGATACAATCTTAAAGCCACCCACCTAAACTCTACAAATTGGTAAGAGAAGTGACAAAACAGATGAATAAAGCTATAGAAAAAGCATATCAGAAGTAATTATCAGATAATTACAGAGATGATGACCATAATTAAAGACATGTTTAGTGACACTAGAGAAGATACAGATTTTAAAAATATACAAAAGCTTAGGAAAATCATGAAATTGTGAATGCCCAACATAGATTGGTAATGGCAGAAGTAACAATGCATTGAACAAGGCTATAGAAAAAATCATATTAGAAACAATTTATCAGATAATTGCAGAGATGGTAACAATTTCTCCTGCAAATAGAATAGCTTCAAGAGTAGCTATTCTATTTGCAGACAAAGTGGGTTTTAAGCCAAGACTTATTAAAAGAGATAAAGAAGGTCACTACAACCTTGCAAAGAGAACAATCCAAAACAAACCGTTAATAATCCTAAATACATAAGCACCAAATAAGTGTCAGTGCACCCAACTATATAGAGCTAATATTAATGGATGAAAAATAAAATAAGCACTAATAAAATTGTAATGGAGGACCTTAATGCCTCCCTGTTAGAAATAGAACTACCAGACAAAAATTCAAAAATTAAATATCAGCACTGAACAAATTAACTTAATAGGTGTTTACATAGTATTTGACCCCAAATATCAGAATATAAATTCTTCTCAGCTATACAGTTTGTGCTCCAAACCACATACTAGCTTGTAAGGAATGCTTAAATATATGCAATGGAACTGAAATTATGTCATGATTATCATACCATAATGCAATTAAATAGGAAATCAGTGGCAAAAGAAACTGCAAAAATTTCATAAATGCATGGAAATAAAATAACACCCTTATAAACAACTTTTGGGTAAAAGATGAAATTAAAGAAAAAAATTAGACAATTTCTAAAATTAAATGAAAAAACATTAAATTAAAATAAATGATAATGCCAATAAAATATACCAGAACTAACGGGACACAATGAAAGTAGTTCTACAATAGAAATTTTTATCAGTGAATACCCATTTCCAGAAAACCGGACGAGCTCAAATAGACAACTAAATGTTGAACTTCAAGCTTCTAAAAGAAAAGAGCAAGCCAAACTCAAAGCTCATATGACAGAGGAAATTATGAAGATCTGAGAAGAAATTAATGCAACACAGACTACGAAAAACTACAAAAATCAGTGAATTGAGGAGTTGTTTCTTTGAAATATTAAATAAAATTGAGAAATCCTTAGCCAGCCTTATGAAAAAGAAGAAAGACTTAAATCCGTGCAATTAGAAATGAAAAGGCTGAAATCACAATGGATTGTAAAGAAATCCAGATCATCTATACCTACCTTGAGAAACTGTATTTTAATAAGATAAAAAATGCAAAAGTAATGGGAAGATTTCTAGATACATATGAAATGCCAGAGATGAATCAAGAAGATATCAAAATTCAAAATAAACAAATATGTCAATGAAGCTGCACTCTTTTTGAAATATTGTTTCATTATACAATTCAGGCTGGACCTGAATTCACTTTGTGGCACAGGCTGACCTCAAACTTGCAGTAATATTACTGCCTCAGCCTGCTGAGTACTGGGATTATAGGGGTGCATCACCATGCCAACTATACATGTAATTAAAAACCTCCCAAGAAACAAAGCCCTGACAGACTTACTGCTGAATTCTACAAGAAATTTCGAGAAGACCTCTTGCTGCTATTTCTCAGTCTTTAATGAAATTGAAAGAGAAGCAGTACTCCCAAATCCATTTCTGGAAGCAAGCATTGCCCTGAGATCAAAACCAGGGAAGAACCCAATCAATGATGAAAGCTATATTACATACATACATACATGCAAAAATCCTCAATAAGATCCGGGAAAAAAGAATGCAGCAAATCATCAAGCAGATTATTCACCAGAACCAAGTAGGATTCATCTCAGGAATGCAGGGATGCTTCAACTTCCATAAATCAATAAAAACAATATATAATACTGACAGAGCCAAGGACAAAATCATCTAATCATCTCAATAATGCAGAAAAATCATTTTACAAAGTCTATCAACCATTTATGATAAAATCCTTATAGAAATAAAACCATCTATGACAGTCCAACAGCCAACATCATACTAAATGAACAAAAACTGAAAGCTTTCATTCTATTATCAGGAAAAAGACAAGGATGTCCACTGTTGCAACTCTTATTCAATATGGTTCCAGAAACATTAGTTGGAACAATTAGAGAAGAAAGAGAAATAAAAGGAATAAAGATAGGAAAAGAAGTTAAGTTATCTTTTTTATTTTTTTATTTTTCGAAGAGAATACAAAATAGTATTAAAACAGAAAAACTACAAGTGATACAGAATTTCACTTAAAATAATATGAATTTCACAGGGTTTGTTGTAATGCATAGTGTTATATTCAAATTAGTTGTTTCTATTATCAGATATATGCATGAAAAATTGGAAGAAAAAAGAAATACATAAAAATTCAAAAAGTAAAAGGACAAAGAATTGAAAAAGGATAATATGATGTTTTGCATTTAATACTCCTAGAACTCTGCCAAAAGATTTCTAGATTTAATAACCAAATTCAGTTGAATAGCTAGATATAATTTCAATACTCAAAAATCAATTGCATTCCCATACATAAATAACAAACTCACTGACATAAATTAGGAAACCCCACTTTTCATAATAGCATTTTTTGGAATAAAAGGAACATAATATGCACAAGCAAGGGAAAGAATACCAAATCATGAATCAAAATATTAATGATTTGTTTGACCAAAGGAATTATGACTTTTAAAAATATTACAATGTTCACTAATTGACCCCATAATTTCTGTTTAATTTTCAATATAACCACATTATCTGCCAACTGTACCAGTGACTCATTAGTCGTCTAACAATTGTGCTTCATTATCTCACAGTTGTGAGTTCTTAGAGCAAATAAAGTATGTCACATAAGTAAGCTACTTTTATAACTATGTGCCACTGAAATGTGCTGCTGGGATGACCATTTTTTAAAAGAAATCACTGGATTGTCTCTCATAACTCATAAACTCTGGCCCTTGTTCTACCTTCTGTTTACAAGAGAAGCCACGTATTTTCTGTGTCCATCTCAGAGTGTAACACAAACAGACTTGGGTTAAGGGGCACATACTTTTAATATGATTGACAATTTTAATCACACTCTGAGTTTTGTTTGGTGACATTTTGTTGGCTAGCCAGAATTTCTTTCCAGATGACACAGTGCATAGATTCATTTCAGAAACAACCTCTTTGACCTAAGTAATAAGACCAAAAACCCTGCCAGTCATGGCAGGCACTCCATCAGCATATATACCAACACAATATGATCGATTTAATTTTCTTGATATGTACTCATTCAAAAATTCACTGGTTCTAAAGTAGTTGTGTTGGTTGGGAACAGAAGTGCACATAACATGTCCCTATGTGCTTACTCTTGAAACACATTTCACACAAAAACATTTTCACCTTCTGTCTACATCAGCTGATTAATCAACTTGGACACTGTACCAGTGTCTTATTAGTCGTCTAACAATTGTGCTTCAATATACTTTGCTATTTCACCAATTCATCCAGTTATGTTGCTAGTTACAAAAGGAACATGTGTCAGCTTTTGAACTGCAGCAGCCTCCCATAAAAGTTCACTGCAAATGTCTTTAGCAACCTGCAATATCAACTCTTCAACAATAGTACAGGGCTTCTCACCTTTAGCAATTCGGTTATCCATTATGAATATGCTCTCAGCACAGACACATTTGATGGTGTGGTGACCTTCACTAATTGCTTATGTTCTTTACATTCACCTTTTTCATTTGAAAAATTCCAAAGGCTTCTCTTTGAATGATGGATGCTAGGTTTCCATGAGGCAACACAATTCTGAATGTTTTGTGGTTTCAATCGAGAGCTGAATACCACATATTATATGAATTAGGCTTGGAAAATATGAATCACCTGCTGTAATGAATCTGTAAGTTAAGTTGGGCTCCTGGCATTTTCTTTTAAATGTAGCTTTCTTTTTGTTGGCATCTTAGAGTCTTCTGTTCTTTCATTAATGGGCCTTTCTCACTTTTCAAAGACTCTCTCCAGTGACATTTGTTTTTAATCATTTTGGCTAGGGTTACTTTACGGTTTCTGTCACCACAACCTTGACAGAGACAAGTACACAGTTTAAGGAAGAGGCACAGATGGGAGTGGTAAATAAAATAAAGGACAAGCTATTCACAGACTAAACTAAGTATCAGCTTAGGACTTAAAGCTTGCCACCAGATGCAGCTGTAGAATTGAAGTTCATCAACTCATTTGCCATTAAAAAGCCTGCCACCAGATGCAGCTTAATTGTTACTTAACACGCACTGATAGGACTTTGATATGCATCTACAACAAATTGATTTGTTATGGTCTCTGTGCAGTCAAACCTCTCTGCTAATGTTAATCTGTAGTTGCATGTATAACCTGGGACTTGGGGATCTCTGCTCTAGGGAACCCTAACAGGTATAGGCTCTATCTCCAAATAATATCACATTGTAAATTAGGTTTCAACCTATAAATTGGGAGGGAGATACAAAATTCAGTCTCTAGCACAAGTATTATTTCACTCATTTCAAAATGAAAAAGTTAAGGCTCAGCATGTTAAATGACTTTTCAAGTACATATAGTTAAGTTCAGTTTAAAAGACATTAAAATAATTATATGTAAGGGAGTCCCATCCTGTTCTCTGGAGGTTTAGGAATATAATGTACTCTTTTGTCAACTGCCACCAATTCATACTTTACCTCATTCTCAAAGATCAGAGTGAGGGTCTTGCTACCTGCCTAGAGGTTGATCAAATTATTACTGCTGTCCTGCTTCAATTTTAGAAGTTTGTTGGTGCTGTCTTCCTCTTGCAATAACTCAGAAATCTGTCAAGCCCTCCCTTCTTCCATGGTCTGAGTGGGTGTCATGGACCAATGCCTCTCTTAACCTCTGGAATTTGCCTGTCATTGTACTTGTTTCAGTTCACTGCCCAGGGGGCAAATCTAGCTCTAGTTTCTTATCTCAAATCCTCACTACACTCCTTTATTCTGCAGCTAAGCAGTAAATATACAAGTGTGTCCAAAACACAGCTGTACTGTGCTCCTATGGAAGTGTTTGGAGAGAATGCTAAGAAAACAGCTCTATAGGACCTATTTTTATAGCCTACAGATTTTGGAATCTGGTAAATCTTCCTTTGTGAAAACTTTTTCAATCCTTAGTCTATGTATTACAAAATTTAAATGTTCTCAGAGATCACAAGCCTATTTCATGAATGCCCCAGGAACTAGTTTCGTAATTTTTGAGTTGTTGAATGCTAGTCTGCCTATATTGGAAAAGCATGACTAGTTTTCAAACTGTTGGGGACAAATGCCTTGTTTTACTTCTGGCTTGATTTTAAAAAGAGAGTAGGAGGTTGGGCGGGACAGAGGGGGAGTTGAGCTAGAACAGACATTGTTGTGCAGGGCTGTGGATGCCCCTGCAGAAAGTTTGAAACAAAAACCAGAGCTTCATTCGGAAACAGCATTGAGGATGAGTCATGAAGAGAGAAATGAGGCTGGGTGTCCACTCTTTGCTGCCTGGAACCACTGTAAATATTTAAATGGTAGGGAAAGTAGAGTGGGTGGGAATAAAAAAGAGGCTGAGAGAAAGAGGAAAGGGAAAGAGCAAGAAATGGGGAGAGACAGATTAAAGTTAGGGGCTTCACTAACTTTAATGGAACAGGTAAAGATCCTTCATGCAACATCATTAATTTGAACTGGGGAAATAGCTTTCTTTCATTTTGGGCAGCATTACATATGTAGGAGTTTGGAAATTATAAGAAATTTAATTTAGACCACTCAACTTGTTGCCCAAACTTGCATACAAGTTAGAATCACTTGAGGAATAAAGTCCCTATTTCTTTGTAGATCAACTACAGTAGAATTTGTGGAAGTGGAGCTCCAGTATCTAAAACATCTCAAGTGATTTCAATGTTTGCTAAAACTGGACAAATGATTGTTATGTGAAGATACCCATGCCAAGTATGATAACCAAAGAATGACATGTAGTCATAATTTGCATGAAAAAGAATACAATACTAATAAATCCAACAGTGTCTTCTTCTAACAAAAAATATTAATATTTTAGGTATTTTCAAATTTTAAATTCTGAGACTGTGTTCACTTCAGTCTAGATATGTAATGCAGATGCAGTTACTAATTTGTTTTGTACTCCTAGATCTACTGTTTTAATTTGTTTCCAATTTTAAAAAAGAAAGAAAAGTTCCAAAGTAGTTTCCTATCTTGCTAGTAGGTCTTATAAAATAATACACTAATTTTGATGGAATTTTTTGGCAATAGTAGGTATTGAAACTGGAGCTTTGCACATGGTTGACAAGTGCTTTTCACTTGAGCTACACCCTCCCTTTTTTATTTCATTTTGAGACCAAGTCTTGCTGTGCTGACCACACTGGCCTTAAACTTTTAATCTGCCTGCTCCAGTCTCTCAAACAGCTAGGACTAGAGTCATGATCTACTATGCCTGACTTAAATTTTGTATTTACAATACATAGAGCATCTCCTTCCACTACTTGCCTTCAGTATTATGAAATTTTACTTAGAACTAAAGTAGGGCCAAGGAGATAGCTCAGTAGAATAAGCACTTGCCTGGCAAACACAAGGTACTGAGTTCAATCTCCAGTACCACAAAATAAATGAATAAATAAGTAACACATTAAAAAAAGCTAAAGTAAGTGAGTTGATTAGTTGTCCTAGAAATAATTCCACCATTTAAGAGGATTTTTTATACAATAGTATCTACTGACAAACAACAACAAATATCTTTGATTTCTTTCCAGAGGAGGTTGCAAATACAGGGCTTATCTCTTCTGACATACTTTTTATCTAAATGTAATCTATCTCAATAGGCTCTAGACTCAGCCTGTGAATTAACTGACAATATGTTTAACATTGTTCATATTGCACAAACTCAGCAAAAAGCATCTTATCATTTTGAAACAACTTGTGATAACTAATTCAACTAATCGTTGTTATTTGGATTATAAAAAATTATTGTACTGATCCATTCAGCCAGCTACTGTCCCACATAAAAAAGAGAATTTAAAAGTCAGTGGTACAATAGACACTGTGAAAGGGAAACAATCTTTCCGTACACTAAGGAGACTGTGATGTTTGTACATGCGGGTCTTGTTTAACCCACTTATGAGTATGGTCTCCATTTACTTATAAAAGCCTCAAGTTTACAATATTTTGTATTTTGTTTAGATAATAAAAAATAAAAATGAAAAAATAGTGGCTAAAATAAAATTAGAGAATAACTCAAATACTATATCTTGAAGTAGAATCTCCTGTTTTGTGATAACAGTGCTTATCTATATCTTAATGTATTTCATTGATATTTATGCCTATAATTATTTTTATTATGAATATGCGTTGTGTAAATTTAACCTTCTTTCTCTGGCTTAAAAGTTATATATCTTTATGTCCATTCCTTAATGCTTTAACATGTATCAGTAACAAAAACTAAATTTAATATTTCCTTCTTCATTTAGCTCCCCTCCCTTCCTCTCTCCTCTTCCTGCTCCTCTTCTTCTTCCTAGTCCTCTCTCCCTCTATCTCTCCCCTCTTTTCCCTCTCTTCCTGCCTTTGCATGTTTTGGAGGATGGAATCCAAGGCCTCATGCATGCTAAACATGGACTACCACTAAGCTATGCTCTCAGCTCTCAATTCCTCCGCTCTTTCTTGCAGGTCATTTGTCCCTAGCATTTTAGTTCAGTCTTTCTTTTAATCACCAAATTAGACATTACCTGGTTTTGTACCACTAAATTTCAATTTTTTAATTTATCAATGTTATACAGATACAGGGGCTGGGGAGATAGCTCAGTGGAATAAGTGCTTCCCTGGCAAGCAAAAGGGCCTGAGTTCAATCCCCGGTTCCAAAAAAAAAAAAATATATATATATATATATATATATATATATATATATATATATATATACAGATACAGGGCTTTCAGTATCCAACAAACCTATTAAACTCCTTGAGAAAAATAGATCCCATTCCTCACCATTATTTTTGAACGCCAAAGAAGACCACTTCAAATACTGTTAGCTCATTCTTTCAGTTTCACTGCAACAATTCTAAATAACATAATTTTATTGCTACTGTATTTTTTTGTGAGATTATCTGTCATCCACTATGAAGGACAGGATGTAGTGTAATAGTCAGCATTTCATTATGATCACTCAAGCTGATAGTATGCTATCATCACACACTTTTATTTCTTGTAAAAGTTTTTGTTTTCCCTGAAGTTACTAATTGGCATTTTTTGGTTGTTGGTGGTGTAACATTTTTTCCATTATTGTATAAATATCTTCTCAGTATGCTGATACTCATTCTAAAATAACATGGCTCCTCATTTCTTAAATATTCCCATGTGTTATGGTATTTTTCTCTTTTCTCTTGGGCTGATCAAATTACCCAGGGAAGAAGCTTCTGGTATTCTAGAGCAATAAGACTTATTATTAGGCTTCTGAGTTCAGGGGAAGATGACAAAACAGAAGGACTCAACATTTTGTATGTAAACATAATCCTCCTTTTTCATACAGTACCTTTTTTTAAAGTTGGGAGCCTCCTTGTTCTACTCACTCCAAAATAAACCCAAGTATTGTAGTTAATTATAGTGTCAACTTGAATAAGAAATGTCTACTGGATTAGTGTAGCACAGTTCTGACTGTATCTGGATGTCTGACCTACTAAAGAGGAAAGATCCACCCTGGGTGTGAGTCATCCCTTTTGGTTCTTTGGAGGAACTCCAGTCTTCACCATTTCCTTTGGAAATCCTCCTCTAGGCTTTCAGCTCAGACTCTTCAGGTTTCCAGCATAGATTCTTCAGTTTCCTCATAGGCACTTTAACAGGACTCTGCATTGATCTCCAAACCTATGGTTTTGATTGGATCCTCTGGATCTCCAGCATGCAAATGGCCCTTTTGCAGATGGTCTTTTTCCACCTCTGACTCTGCAGGTGGCCATTTTAAGGCTATCTTGTAAACCCTTTATATATCAATATATTTATTATATGATATATTATACTAAATCTGTTCCTCAAGTAAACTCTCACTGATACATCAAGTCTGGCCTACATTTGGAGAGACAGTTGCCTGACTGGGTGATGGGGTAGAGGGCATGAGGATTTAATTACTTCTTCAGTAGATCTTCAATAATCCTCTTATTTTACACTTGACATATCCCATTTTTTTCAGAGAAAACTCACTTCCACTTCAGGATTCTCCAATAAAAAGCCAAATTACTGTAGACTTAAGATTCAGCTTTCCTAGGTCTGGTAAATGAGTTAATTCTCATTCTTCTGCTTTCCTTCTTCCATAATTGCTTTCTTTTTCCTTTGCGTAGTCCTTATTCAGCCCTTTAAAAATTCCTTTAAATTTGTTTCAGTGGGGTAGCTATAAAAGTAAAAATGTGTGCTCAATTGAAACAATTTAGGATGTGTTCAAATTAAAGCTATTATCATTCAACAAGTTTTTAGACAGATGCATATATCCTCCAATACTTATCCACCATTTTGGCATTTTTGACTTCCAATCCTTTCTTTGGGATACATTTTCTTCTTCTTAAAGAATATCCTTCACAAATTCTTTTTTTCACCAGTACTAAGGATTGAAAGAAATTAACCCTGGAGCTTCTCCACTGAACTACATCCTTAGTGTATTTACCGTGTTCTATTTTGTTTGGTTATTTTGAAGCAGAGTTTCACTAAATTGCTCAGGTTGACTTCAAATTTACAATCCTCCTGCCTCAGGCCCCAAAGTAGCTGGGGTTATAAATTTGCACCACTACCTCCATTAAGATTTTTGCTGTTGTTAAGCCCTGTTTTTGTCTGAAAAGATTACTTCATCATTTCTTGTGAATTAAAACATATCATATGTTATAGTTCCAGATTGACAGTTATTTTCTCAGCATTCAGTATAAAGCATTGTTATTGTTGAGAAATATGTTGATTTTATTCTACTCACATCTTTTAATCTTTCTTATGTTTCCATACCTACATTTCTGTGCTGAAATATGAATATTTTTTCAGTATGCTTCTATTCATTTGAATTTGTTCTCCTGTTTAAACTATCTATTGAGGGTTTGTTTTGTTTCAGTAACTATATTTTCATTATTAGAGGCACTATTTCATGTTTTAAAATTTAAAACATATCAGTGGTTGTCTAGAGATAGAGGCACAGGAGCACAGGAGTAGGATTACAAAATGGTACAAAGAAATTGGGGGGAGTGATGGATACATTAATTAAATTTACTGTGGCGATAGTTTCATGTGTAGTGAATATCAATTATATATGAATAAAGCTGTATTTCAAAAGAAAAAAATAAATAAAATGAAATAAAATTTGTAAAGATTTATATTGGGCCATGCTATACTTCTATTTTGTTATTTTGTAATCATTTATAAAATTTTATATTGTATAACTAATAATTCCATCATTTGAATTTTTGGAGGATCTTATTTTGCTTACACTTGTTTATAGCTTTACCCTCATGAATTTTCTAACCTTGAGCTGTGAGTTCCTGTTTGATTTAAGGGTATCTTGTTAAAACTGGAGTATAACCTTTCAGAAAAGGTTTCCATTTTCTTCTGTTAGACAAACTCAGAACTACTTTCATTTCTTCCTTGTGGCTTCCTCAGGCATTTTACTTCTGTAAATCTGAACCCAAATCTACAAGAAACATTTTGATGGTCTCAAGGTCTCAGGACAGAAGGTATTTGTTTTGCTTTGGTTTTGTATCTAGAGTTCAAGTCTGCTTGTCTCTGCAAACAAATCACTTTGTCATTTTATTTTTTATCTCTTACTAATTTTAATGAGAAAAAAGATAAAATAGCAAGGAAACAGTTCAAAACAGGTTAGCATGACAGTTACAATGGTTAATACATTACATATTGTTTTCTTCATAGTAGTTATTCATAGGACAAGATGTAGACATGATTTCTTGTCTAAACAATATTAGTACAAACCTTTCTTCTCATTGAACTAAGAGAAAGTAGCTGTATATCTATCCTAACTATCTTGTATATACATATATTTTTTCACTACAAAATGGTCCTTTAGTTATATAGGTCTTGCTTTAACTTGGTCTTAACCATCCAGTAGAAAATGTCACTTTATTTTGCTGATAAATTTTTCCATTTCTCTTTTACTTTGACCATGAACCTATCTGAAATTTCATTGCGGAATCTCAGTTGAGAAATCCCAAATCTGCCCTTTCACATGATTAGAGCTTCAGTTTTATTCTTGGTTTCCCAACCTGTTTCCAGTACTCATTGTATTTTTGTCTTCTCTAGATTTCTGTATGTATCTTCTCCGCACAACTATGCATTTAAAATAATGTAGTTGTTATGGTTTATGGATAGATGTCCCCCCAAATCCTCATGCAGTCATAGGGCAACTTCTGGAGTGTGTGATTGACTATTGTGGGTGTGGGTGCTGCTTCTGCCCTGGGGCAGGTAATTTTCATTACAGTGTAAAGAGCGGAGAGACTAGCTAGCTGCCTGGGTGCCAACCCTCCCTCGCTCTCTGCTCTTTGCCTCTGCCATGAAAGGTTGCCCTCTGCCATATGCCACTCTACCTTGGAGCTAGCTGAATATGGACTCAAACTTCCAGTAACTGTGAGCTAAATAAACTTTCCCTCCCCTCCTTTTGAATGTCTGGTATTTGTCCCATCAACAAGAGAAGAGTAACCAAGACAGTATTTCTATCATATATAAATGTTGACTTGGGATAGTTTTGGTTTATCTCTTTTTAAAAAGGATAGCTGTTGCATCAAAGTATCAGAATCAGAATCCATGATATATTTTGGTTAAGAAAAGGGAAGACAAGAGAACTGTTGGCATAGAGGAGTGTCAAGGCTAGGAAATAATATGAAATCTGGAAGATAGGTTGCTTAGGGAGGTAAAGAATAATAGCTAAAGGGGAAGGATCAGGCAAACTCAAATTGAGGAACAGTATATGAAATAATTCTTCCATACTCTTATAAAATGTCCTTTACAAGAATACATAGTAAGTTTAAAGAATTTATACCAGATTAAAAGAAATTGGAGAAACAATTGGTAAGTGTGAAGCATGATATTCCACTTGGACCCTACTCTGAAAAAATGACTTTTAAAGGACATTATCACAACAGTGGATAAAATTTGGTTATGAGCTATGATAATATCATATTAGAAATGAATATCCTGATTTTGATAATTATAACATATTTATGTAGGAGAAGGTACTTGTTCTTAGAAAGCAAAAGTGGAAGAATATAGGGTTAGAAGGGCACAGTATCTTCACCTCACTCTTAAAAGGTATTTTTAGTATGTCAAGCAGGTCTGATGTATGTTGTAAAGGAAGGCTAATATATTAACATCATCCCTATATTATTCTTTTGCTAAGCAAAAGACTTTGACAATATTAAGCATATTTCAATTATCCTAGAAGTGATTTGCAGTTTAATTTAATGAAATCATAAATATATTCTTTATTAATTTAATCCAAAATATTATCCTGAGAGTATTTATTATCCATGTTTCAACTTATTAAAACCATTTCCAAATGTCCATCAAACTAGGTTCATAATCGTTTATCACTTGTCAAGTACTTTTCTTAATTGATCCTAGTAACAACATGATTAGATGTGTTCCTTTAAAAGGCTTTTTATTATTTTAACATGGCGATACACTCCTGTAGTCTGAGGAGAAGGATTGCCACAAGTATCAGGCCAGCTTTGGCTATGTACTGAGTTCAAAGTCGACCTGAACAGTAAGCAAGACCTCATCTCAAAACCAAATCAAACAAAAAGATCTTTATTGTCTTTGGAAAAAGTGTTGGAAAAAATACATACACATTCCCATGCACGTCATGTTTAAGAAATAAAACAAGCTCTGTTTTGGCAAGGATAATGCTTTTGTTCACTATTGATAAGGTACCTAGTATAACTACAGATATTTAATAGGCACGTCATAAAGATTTACCAAATGTATAAGTGAGTAAGAAAGCAAGATGCTTATGAAAGTTTCTACTATACAAATAAGGAAACAAAAATTTAGAGACATCCAGTGATTTGCTTAAGGGTAAATGGCTGATAGAACTCCAATAAAGGCAAAATTAAACATTGCATATAATTTGTTAAACAGAATGCCTAAATCATACTAGGTATGCAAGTAGTATATTTTTTTTAAAATTGTATGTACATATTAAAAATCTGACTGCTCTTTAATTGAACCCTACCATAATAATGGGAGGTAGATTATGTTCATAGAAATTATTTCAATATTTCAAGTATTGTCTTCTATATTAAATATTATTTACTAAAGCCTAAATGTAATCCTTAAAGCTTAGCAAGTTTCTTTTCCATAGTTTTTACACATTACTAATGAGTTCATTTAAAACTTAAAGAAAATTAGATTGAATTTTATGCAAGAGCATAAAAATCTAGTGTAGCTGCAGTTTGTCATATGCCAGTTTTCCCATGTCAAAGAGGAAAAATTCCATTTAGAGTCCTGAAATTTATACAAGTTGCTGTTCCTTTTGCAAATCCTGAGCCATTTACTCTGTAAATTACTGTGAATTGCAAACAAAAGTGCAGAAATAGGTCTGTGCAGATTCACACCAGTCAGCCAGGCTGTAAATAGCCTCGCCCAAGTCCTCTTTTAAATACTTTCATTATTAACAATGTCATGTCATCCTTAGAGCTAATTACCATGGAGTGAGTCACCCTAAATAATACTTCAAACATTTCAAAACCACCATTGTAGACTTTATAGAAATTATTCAGTTATATTGCTGCTAGACCAAACCGTCTATTGATACAAAAGATTCACATTTAATTGCCAACTGTTTGGAAAGTTTGCACTGTAGTTAGGGCAGTGACTTGTCAGATTTTCAGTAAAAGGGCACATTTTTTAATATACAGATTAATTTTCCTTTTTTAATCTTCCAGAAACATTTTAAAGGAATTTTTTAAATTGTATTCATTTTTTTTACCAAGTAAGTGTTACACTGAAAGATTTTCAGAGTGATTTCTAGTGCCACAAATGAGCTTTTCTGACATCCTCTTTATTCAAAAATCTTTCTCCAGCATCTTACTCCTTGACACTGGATTTCATATAATTAATATGTAATGAGTTGCATGTAATTATGTATAATTTGGTGGCTTTGGACATATGTATACTCTCATCACAACCATCTCGCATCTTATTTTTGTCACAAGCACTGAATATGAATTATGCAAAGGTAATTTAATTGCCTGTGCTGAAGCATCACTGTGATGCTTATTAGTTTGAGAAAGATACATACATTGAAAGTAGCTGAAAGGCCCTGCCAGATAGCACAGTGAACTAAAGCCCCTGCATAGGCAGGCACAGGGACCAAAGCAGGGTTCCATCCCTGGTGTGCCCTGTTGGCCCTGCCACTGGGGATGGGACTGAGACTGGGCCTGGTGGTGCATGCTTGTAATCCCAGCACATGGGTGGCTGAAAACAGGAGGATCACTATGAGTCCAATCTATGTAGTGAGACCCTGTACTAAATACATTTTTTAAAAAGATAATAGTTTAAACAATAAAGTTAAACAAAGTTTAATAAATTTGCCTAAAATGATGGACCACATTTGAATTCAGATTCTTGTATCCCTACTGCTCGTGTCCCATTTGCAACAGCAGGCTGAAGATCTAAAATTTGTCCCTCCAACTATTCAAGACAAATAAAAGCACAAGTGGTTAAGAGGTAATGTAGACCATTAAAAGTTCCAAAATACAAAAATATGTGCATCATGATCAAAGAATGGATTACTCCAAAGACTAAGAAGCCTTCCTGAGTAAATTATGTAATATATTCACCAACATAGGTGGTATGCACAACTGAAAGGTAAAGAAATATGAGTAGCTTACAGAAACATATACTCTGCTCCCATAATCTACAAAAAGATACACTGAATAATTATATGGCCAGATAATTTAAGATGAATTTTAGATTCATTATAATTTTGAAAACACTTTTAAAGTAAGTCCAATCTTCTAAATTTTCTTCCCTTCTGGGATTATTGGGTTTGTTTTTCTTAATGTATTTAGTACAAGGTCTACAGGGTCTCACTATGTACATCGAAGTCGTAGTGATCCTCTTGTTTTCAGCCTCCCAAATGCTGGGATCACAGGCGCTCACCACCACACCCAGTCTCAGTCACCATCTCAGTGTGCCCCTGGGGCGGGGCCAGCACAGCACGCTGGGGATCGAACCTCGGCCCCTGCGTTCTGCCTATGCAGGTGCTTTATGGGATTATTTTTTCTTGATTATCCTCCCGGCATGCCATGCCAGGTCCTCCCCTGGGGCACGCTGAGGTGGTGATTGAGACTGGGTGTGGTGGCACACATCTGTAATCCCAGCGCTTGGGAGGCTGAAAACAGGAGAATCACTATGAGTCCAATCTACATAGTGAGACCCTGTAGACCCTGTACTAAAATACAAATGATTAAAAAAAATTAAAAAGCAAAGAACAACATTGGTAGTTGCTTGTTAGCTGTCCTCATCCAGTATACCTTTCGCCAGTACTCTGAGCTGACTCCAAAATCTAGTGAAAAATTCAGAATGCTGTAAAAGAATTATAATACAGGAAATAAAAGGAAACTTAATATTGCAGAAATGTTTAAAAATTCATTAATATACACATAATTTCTTTGCAGCACTGACAGTGGTTTTTACATTCGTCATCTGAGAATTTAATACTGTGGTATGAACGCATGTCATATGGCTATTTGCCTAAGACTAAAACAAATTTGTGAACTCTTTCTCAAAGGATAGAAAAGAAACAGTTAAGCTACTTGCAGCCTATACTCTAAATTGGTAGAAATTCCAATGTCATAATTTTCTTATAAAATTGGAAGGTTCCAGGGCTGTAAAAATAGCTTGGTGGTCTAAGTGCCAGGATCTGGGTTTAATCCCTGGAACCCCAGGTGTGCTGTGCTGGCCACTGAAACCTGGTGGGGTGGCACAGGCCTGTAATCCCAGCACTAGGGAGGCTGAGATAGGAGGTTTGCTATGAATCCAAGCTGCATAGCAAGACCCTGTACCAAATAAATAAATAAATAAATAAATAAATACGGAAGGAAGGTCCCACATAATTATCCATTCTGCTATAAACCTATTAAGAAGGAATTACCTTACAAACGACTGAGAATTCACTACAGTGTTAGAAAAACTTATATTTAAAATTCAAAATCCATATATCATCATGAATTATATAAAGATAGTGCTTAACACTTTGAAAAGTAAAGAAAAATTAATTTGAGCTTAAGGTCTCATAAATCACTTACTTGTTTGATGTAATAAAGTTAAATATTTTTAAGTTCAGTAAAACTTTTAAAAATGAATAATTAGGAAAAACACAAGGTTAAAATAAATTTTAAAATCCTTAATTTCAAATTTTGAAGTATCAACTTGGCCGTTGAGCTGTTGTATCTCTGGCTTCCCAAGAGGAACACCTGCTCAAAGCTTAAGAGTGTGGCACTCTGACCACGCTTTCTGGACAACAGTGTCTCTTGCACAAGTTGCCCTGCTAGTACTTGCATATGAATACTGGCCACATATATTTCTTTGCTTTACATTTGTCTTTGCTTTTTAGAGTAATTGCTTACAAAATGACTGGGCTTATATATACTTCAATTATCTCAGACTGTGTATTTCATGTGCAAAGTATTATACATTGACTATGACTTTTGAATAAAGAAAAAAAAACAGAGGGATGTCTGGGTCCCACCTCCATAGGTTCTAACTGTTTGTATCAGGTATGTCCTGAGTTTCAGGATTTTCTAAGATTTTCCTAATATTTCCAATGAGCAACAAGCTCAAAGAACCACTCTGGATTCAATCTATATATCTATCTTTCTTTCTTTTTTCTTTTTTCTTGTTGTTGTTGTTGTTGTTTGTTTTGTTTTGTTTTGCTTTTTGAGCCTGAAATTGAATTCAGGACTTTGTGCTTGCCAGACAGGTACAAAGCTGCTGAGCTATCCTCCTGGCCCTCAAAGAACCACTTTATTACCACTTCCATCACACTAATTTGAAGGCCTCTTATCTTCATCTAAATCATTTGACTTTCTAAAGATCATCCATCTGCCACACTTACTTCCTCTGAAGTCATTCTAACCATCATAGAGGGAAATGTCTAAACATAAAAGGTCCTGTTTTCCCCTTTCATAAAACTCTCCAAAGTGAGCTGGGAATATAGCTCAGTGGCTGAAGGGTCTGCCTGGAAAGCACAAAGTCCTGAGTTTGATCTCCGGTACCTCAAAAAACAAAACAAAACACAACCAACCAACAAACAAAAACCTTCCAAAGGTTCACTACATTTAGAATAATGTCCCAATTCACTTTTTCTCAGACTCGGTCTTTACTTTGTTCTTGCTATTTCCCTTCTCCTCTCTACTCTCTGGCTCTCTTGAGCCTCTTTTGCTCTCTGGAGCTCTCCCATGCTCTCTACCTCTAAGTCTCTCCACATGCTGTTTCCTCTGCCTGAAACACTTTCAGTTTTATGCAGTTAACTCAGCCTAAGCATCAGTTCTTCTGGCCAAACTTTATGCTCACTACAGCAAATAATGTTCACCATTAATATCTTTACCAAATAATACTCCAAACATAGGACAGTATCCTGTACATTATGGATGCTCAGCAACATCTAATAGCATGTGTTCTTCCTCCAATAAGAATGGTATTGCTTCAGTGGAATTATTTTTTACCCTCTCTCTTAGTGGAATATAAAATCTAGAAAAATTAGGATTAAATGTGTCTAGTCTGTCCTTGTATCCCTAAGTGGCACATGGTGCATGCTTATTGGCTTATTCAAAAGATTTTCATTGTGCACTTGTTTTGTGCCAGTTTTGTCCTGAGCAGTAAATATACCTTAGTTAATAGGCCCAACAAAAATATTATTCCCATGATACATATATTCCAGAAGAGAGTGACAGGCAATGAAAGCAAGAAGAAAAGAAGAAATAATTGAATATTTGATTAATATGTATGAGAAAGAGCAAGGAGCAAGGTCAACCAGAGAAGTCATTTGCTTCTTAGTCCATGTGAAAAATAAAGTTGACAATGCCTTCTCTTTAAGGAAATCTATTCTATATAATACCCATTCTTCTGTTTCTTAATGTTTAAATAATGCTTATATAGTTTCAGTATAGAAAACCCAGAAAGTTTTTCTTAATAAAATTCCCATATGTTACTGGGTACTAAAATATCTCTCAAATGTGAAAAAATCATCTTTCATTCAGCACTTAGTATTGAGGCTTCAAACACAATATTATGGTGCCATCATTATGGTTAAATGAAGAATAAATAAGATTGTTGAACCAGGTGATCCTTTTCAGGATTATCACCTGTCAAACAACTAGTTAGAAAAAATTCACAAGTCATGCAGCATAATGTGAAAAAGTTTCAATTCAAAAAAAGAAAACTCCCAAAGCCAAACTCAGCCCCCAGAAATGAACATGGTCCTTCAGTCTGTCCATCATTCACTGAGGAATGTATTTCTAGGATCTGGCTTGAGTTTGATGTCACTGACTAAAGAACCTCTCCCTCTTCTTATGGGGTGAGCGTGAGGTGGTAGCCATTCCACTGTATGAAATAAAAAAAGCTATTTGGAGGCAACACATTGGATTTAGGATGCTAGTGTTTCCCTATATGTCTACAGAGGGAGAGTTTTGATGGAAAGTCACCTATGCCATTTCAAGCTTAGCTTGAGTACTATCACCCCTACTGGAAAAAGATAGACTCTCAAATTCCAGCTAGCTTGTGATTCAGGCAACCTAGTGTGGGCATGGGTGCTATGTTTAGATAAGCCTGCCTCTTTTTACTTTTGGGGGGAGATAAGGAAAGGGAAAGACTATGATGAGAAGAGAGAAAGTAGATTTTAAAAGCCCAACAATATACATTTCTAGGAGTTTTTAAAAGGTTAGGAGGAAAATGAGTAGATCAACACTGGTGACAAACTTCTTCATTCTTTGTTTTGTGTAGGAAATCTCTGCCAAATACTAATAAGGGAGGGGAAGTCCACAAGAGGAAATGTATGCCAATGTTATTTTCTAATTTTAAAACCTGAAGAGCTAATGTACACTGCATGCACTCAACAAATGTTACAAGTCTGTTTTCAATACTGGTCCCAAACCACCTGGTCAATGTGATCATCTTCTTGAAACAACATTCTTTTATTGTTTTCTTCTCCATAAGCATTTTTTAAAAATAAAAAAGTATCATGTAAAACAATAAATAAATAAATATTTCATGATCATCACTAACATATTGAGAATCTCAGTGCATTGTAAAGCATTGTTTTGGAAATTTACCTTGAAGCATTTCTGTTCTACAGTCACATAGAAAAACTCTTGGGGCTGGGGAGATGGCTCAGTAGAATAAGCACTTGTCTGGTAAGCGCAAGGGCCTGAGTTCAATCCTGGGTTCCACAAAAAGTTCCACAAAAAGAAAGAAAGAAAGAAAGAAAGAAAGAAAGAAAGAAAGAAAGAAAGAAAGAAAGAAAGAAAGAAAGAAGAAAGAGAAAAAGAAAAACTCTCAAATCCCTTACAAATGGTAAATCAATATCGACATTATGCATATATTAGTTACTAAAGACAAAGTTTCTCCATTAGGAATATTAAAGAAGGAAAGACAGTACTGATTATCTAATACTATGGTGAATATTTACAGTCTGAGAAACATCAACAGTTAAATATATATACCTGTATACATATGAGATATTACTCAATTTTAAAGAATGATTCTGAAGCAGTTGAGGACACTTCTTACTCCATGTGGTCAGTATTTTGTATTTTATCTTTTTAAATTCTCTAACTTTACAGATAACCAATTTTCACATGACTGATCTTCAGCATTTGATCATCCACTAGATCAGTCTTGGCATTTGCACTTAACAGTAATATTTCTTGGTTCAACCAGTCTGGCTTTATTTTCAGAGCAGCCTTTTAGGTACTTAAAGAGATCTTTTGACTAGCCTATCATGTTCCTTGCAAGAATTTGCAGCATCAATTTGAGCAGTAACTGAAAAGTGTGTTGGCGCACAGCTGCTTTTAGGAGTAATAAGTGCCTGTCAACATTTCCTCAGTAGGAAACTTGACCACTCTTTATGCAAGGTGTTTAGTTCGTTTCCTGTCTATCCCTGTATTCTCTCAAAGGCGAGCTACTGGAAATGAGACTTGGTCTATCTTTTTGTTAGAATCCTCAGTTTAAGAGAGCATAATGCTCATTTTCTTGACCTCAAAGACCCCCACTTGTCTGTGCTAGAAGAATGAGCACTACCTCCATTAGATTCGCATGGCTTGTTCTTGGTGCTGGTATGGGACAACATGAATTGATTTGAGCACAAAAAACACACAGTTCCTTTTAATGAATATTTCTCTAATCTACATATACTCACTTACCAATACAGTTCTAACAAGTAGCTTCATTTAGATAGAAAATAACACTTGAGAATCAATACAAAACCAGGCCACTGAGACCCAGATGCAATCCAAACAAAAGTATACACCCATTAAACCCTCTAAGGAGACAGATTGCAGCTCTGCTTTTGCCAATACAATCTAATTTTCCTTATTTTCTTCAAAGAAATGCAATAAAAAATGTTTTTTCTGTGGGCTCTGTGCCATGCTCATGCTATGCAGATGCTGTCAAAATTGGATGTCACTGCAGCTGAACTCATTTCCTGCCCACTGGTCCCGGGTTTGCATCTCTTTCCCTTCCCCATATTTATTCTTCATACTATTGTCTTGAGGTAACCTCATTGTTCCTCTCTCAGAGAAAAGAAAATAATCTCATTTATCAATTATTAAGTAGAAGTGACCACTATTGCTGGCCACTGTTTTCCTTCATGTGACCAGCTATTCACTACTCTGGTAACATGATATCTTACTTGCTTTGAACCACACATCAGGGAGCTTCACAGGTGATAAACCATAATGTCAGGGCAAATGACTACACACAACAACCTAAGGAAATTAGGACAGGAGAGTTAAAGAGGACAGATAATTGTAAAAGGTCACCTCCATGAAACTAGTCTGATGGTTAAGTTCTCCTTCACTCTTTGTCTAAAACTTATCTCATATTTTAAAGTTAATGCCTCTTCAGGCCTAAATAAGGAACAACTTCTGATGATAGCCTAAAACTTTGAAAAGATATGAGAGTTGATGAGAACCCTCAGGCTTACACGAGTAAGTTACTAGAATATGTCAAAACGCATAAATAGTGATAGTGGATAGTGGACTGCTAATATAGCAAGAATTGTTAATATCCTCCATAAAAAAGAACCCTCAAATCTCTACAGGTAATCAATTCATAGTTGTTTATGCAATCAATTGTCAAGAATGTATTGAGTGTCCATGTGTCCAATACATTCAAAGCCTCTTGGACAGGTGCAAAAAAAGAAACAACTCTAGTACTCTAGAATAACGTGTTAGTAATTTATATACAAGGGCTGGCGAGATAGCTCAGCAGACTAAGCACCTGCTTAGGCAAGCACAGGGGCTGCGATTTGATCCCCAGCACCACATGCCACGCTGGCATTTCTCCCAGGAACACTGAGCCTACCACCAAGTCTGAGCATGGTGATGCACACCTATAAGCCCAGTGCTGGGGAGGCTGAAAACAAGAGAATCACTATGAGTCCAAGCTGTGTAGTGAGACCACATACCAAATACATAAAAAGGCAATAAATTAATAATAATTTGCATGCAAATAAGTTACTTTTAAAACCTCTAAAGCTAAAAACTACTTTAAAAATCTATTTTTCTCAAACTATAGTTTACATAGATAGTTGTAACTGACACTATTGACACAACTAAGGCCCGAGGAAGTTTAATAAGATGTTCAAATCACAAAGTGATCATAGCAAAGGACGTAAAAACAGATCAGGGATTTTAAAGTCCTGGAATATTTGTTTCATCTAAAATTTGGACAAGAGCTCAGAAAATTGTGTATGCTGCCTTAGTTCCTTCATAGGCAACAAACACCACTAACTGAGATAATATATCGGTTCCAATTAATAACGCAAATAATTCACAGTAAGCCTGTATAAAGAGGTAGTCTTCACCACAGATGAACAGTTTGTTCCAGATATATTACAACTCCTAGAGTCTTAGTAACAGAGAACTATCACAGATTGCAGGTTAAACTGAGAAAGGCAAAAGCTCTAACCTTAAAACAGATTTTTAAAATAATATGCAGAGGAATTTCTTGATTAATATATTTAAGCCAGAAGTTCTCATCTGGGGAAAATGTTGCTTACTCTTCAGTAATATTAGAAGGCATTTTGATCATTATAATGTGAAGATATGACACAGGCATCTAGTGGGTCAAGGATATAGTAGACATCCTACAGTGTATAGGAAAGCACAGTACAACAACAACAACAACAACAACAACAACAACAACAAAAATACCTGGCCTGAAGTTTAACTTTGCTCTAAATTATGGGTCTGAATTAGGAAACCACTTTTGCTTATAACAGAACAGAACATTAAGGGTGTCACACGTAGATTATGTTTTCTTTAACATAGAGTTCTTTGATAGAATAAATTAAAATGGCTAGGTATCTATAGCATGTTTCTCTGATCTACTTAAGCATTTAAGTATCGATTCTTAAGCATTTAAAGAAACAATAAACCAAAAGTGATATTTTGTGTATATGTTACTAAGGGTTGAACCCAGGGCCTTTGCACCAAGCTACATTCTCAGCCCTTTTGATTTTTTTTAAATTTTAATTTTGAGACAAGATTTCTTTTTTTCATTATTTTTACCGTAATACTTTTTAAAATTTATTTTAATAAGAAAAAAATCTAAAATAGCAATGAAACAGCTTCAAAACAGGTTAGTAGGACAGTTGCAATAATTAATACATTGCATATTGTTCTTTGTAGTAGTTATTCAGAGGACAAGATGTAGACATGATATCTCAACAATATTGTTACAAACCTTTCTTCTCAATGAAGTAAGAGAAAGTAGCTGTATATCTATCCTAACTATCTTGTGTATACATATACATTTTTTTCTTTCTCTTTTTTCCCCACAGCAATACAGTCCTTTATACTTTTGTAAAGTCAGTAATGGCATTTTGGTCTTCTAAATGCATACTGCTGCTAATGTCATATCAATTATTGCTATACTCTGTTCAAAGTAAATATTTGTAAAAAAAAAAAGTAATAAAAGAAAACAAGAGCCAAGAAAAAAATGCCATAAGATTGTTCTGCTATAATGTTATATATGGTTTGATATTTTTAATTTACAGAAAAAATAACAAGAACAAAGAGTAAAACAAAGCAACATAAAACAGCATGAATTGTACAGAATTTCAAAGCACAAATAAAATATTAGCAATGGTTGTTATATTATGTATTGTTATCTTCGAATTTGTTGCTCAGATTACCAGAGACAGTATTTCTTTAAATTGTTCAGGATGGCCTCAATCTTGTGATCCTTTCCCTTCAGCCTTCTGAGTAGCAAGGAGTACAGGCAAAAACTGTTAATCTAGACCAGAAATGATTTTAATATAGCATCTTCTAAGGAAAAACATGGAAGCATCTTAGCAAACTTAGTAATTTATTCTAATACATAAGAAATTATCAAGCAATTTTCTAGGCCCAAATTCCAAACAGTGGGGTGACATTAGCATTGGGCATTTATAAGAGGACTAAGATCAAAGGCTTCCACAGAAGTATCTGTTACATTTTTAAAAATTCAAAAGATAAGAAAAATAGTTAACATTCAATGGACTTGAATAGTGATACTTTAATTAAAGGGGGGAAGTGGGCTGAGTCAGCATAATGAGTATTTCCACCATCACGAAGATTTAGCTTAACTTATTTATAGGGATACACCCATACAAAGAGGCTAATAAGGGAGGAGAAAGATGTCACGACCCAAATAGTAAGTACTACCTCTTTACTTTTTTTTTCCAGTTTAATCACTTTATTGGTATGGCTGGTGACAATAGCAAGGGCTCTTCCATCGATGGTGATTTGGGCAGCTGGATGAGGATGTAGACACGATGTCACCATAACTGGAGACTCAGGCCTCCTCACTTGTCCTAAGCAGAGACTTGGTGCCATCCCCCAAAAGGGGATCTAGCTGCTGGATGCTCCCTATCACGGTCTCCAGGTGCTGGGGGGCGATGCGTTTCTTGTGCTTGCCCTGAGCCTCCTTGCCAGCCTGGTCCAGGATGTTAGCTGTCAGAAACTCTAGGACGCCAGCGAGGAAGACCGGTGTGGTGGAGGACAGTCGCTGCGCATAGCCACCTTCCCTCAGGTATCGCTCCACTCGGCTCACCGGAAATTGGAGTTCTGCCCGGGAAGAGCGGGAAATTGCCTTCTTCCTGGACTTCAAAGACTTCCTTCCTCTTTTCTTCCCAGCCATGGCGTTTGACAAAAACTGCCCCAGCTTGAACTGTCCTGTGGCGGGAGCTGCTGAAACTAACAGTGATCACAGCTGCTCTGTGCTTTTTATAGGTCAGGAGTTGGCTTTGTGACATTCAGGGATTTGTGTTGTCATGGGTGGCCCCTGGGGTCTGGTGAGGCCTCTGACTGTGCATGTTCATGATATGAACCTGGTTGACCCAGCAACTGGATACAATATGTAAGGGAACAGTAACCTTATAATAACTTTAAAGCTCTAGGAAAATCTCTGTTTTTATGAGAGCATTGCTTGATATTTAGCACACCATTTAGGTCCGCTGGTCACAGCCTTGCATTGATTCTGAATGTTTTACATTCCTTTCTAAATACTGGGCAAATCAAAGGCATGCTAAGTCACATGACCAGTAGACTTCAATTTGTCTCACTAAGCATAGTGTAATAAAATCATTTTTCTACCATTTATAAAATTACTTAAATATTCCTGATAAGTAGTTTTTATATTGGTTTGCCAGATTAGTCTTCAAAATATTTATATCATCAGTAAAATATTTCTCATGACTTAAATTGCTCTCTTCACTCCTTTTGTGGGCAATCTATCTTTGTTTTACACTTTAAAATTCTAACAGAAATGTTATTAAAGTGGAAACATTTCCTTGCCTATAGTGTACAGTTTACAGTTATCTATTTGCTTCTTTTATTATTAATTTCATTGAGAAACAGATAGCAGTAAGACAGTTTCAAAACTGATTAATAGGACAGTTTGAAAAATTAATACATTGCATTTTGTTATCTTCTTAGTGGTAATTCATAGTACAAGATGAAAACATGACATCCTGTCCAAATACTACTAGTACAAATCTTTCTTCTCATTGAATTAAGAGAAAGTAGCAGTTTATCTATCCTAGCTACATTGTGATTACAGATGCAAAACAGGAACTCAGGGTAAATCCTGGGGGGATTTCACTGACCTTATCAGACCCAAAAGCTACAAAATGGTCCTTCCTTTCTATTCCCCTTTTTTTGTTTAGTTTTGTTAGAGATGGGTATTCCATTGCCCTTTAAATATTGCAGGTGTGTTAATTCAGCAAAATGATCCAATATAATCCAGTAGTCCATAATAGTAGCATAGGACTGGCAATGTCAGAAGTTGTTGACTTCAGCCTTTCACAGCTCAGCATATTAATATGGCTTTCCTTTTTTTTTTTGGAGCTGAAACTATTTATTACCTGAGCAAGTAACAGATTAAAATGTACAATCTGAAAATAATTAATTAAAATTAAAATTAAAATTAAAAAA
>NW_004525027.1:51138-51632 GCF_000260255.1 Octodon degus
TTGGGTTTTCATAAATGGCTTTTACCAGATTGAAGTAGATGACATCTATTCCATGGCTTTACTTTTTATACCTCATTTTTATACTTTTCTGCTGGTTGATTAAGACCAAGATAAAGCAAGATCTATCTAACAAGAAATGCAACTTTCGTACCTGATAAGATCAGTCAAGTACCCTCAGAATATATCCTGTTACCCTGTACTGCAGTTTGCAGATCCTTTGTCAGTGTCAGCCATGTGGATGAGTCACAGCCATTGTTTGACCAATTTGCTCTCTGAGAAAGCCTGCGAGAATGTTTTCTCTCCATATGACTCTCCTTAGGCACACTCTATGTCATTGATCACTTTCCTCTCTGTCCCCATAATCTCCTTGATCAGAAAATTTGGGACACAACTGAGTTTCATGATGTTACAGTACAGGTTCTCCTATGTCCTGAGTCTTCACTGACCTTGAAAGGTTGGGGCCAAAATGTTGGCTGTCCTTACAGTCCTTCTTT
>NW_004525027.1:51987-56804 GCF_000260255.1 Octodon degus
AAAAAAACCAAACATTTACTTGAGAGACAGTATGGCAATAATGGATATGTCATAACAAGAAGTATGTATTTGGAAGACAAGAATGACAGGAATTCCAAGTGTGACCCTTCTATTACATATTGCTTTCTTCAGTGCAGTTGCTTAGTTCACAGGTATCAGCATATATAGTTATTCAGGGTGAGAATCCTACCAATTAACTGCTAGTTTCAAAAACCTGCTGTTGTTTCTCAGGATCATTACCTTAACTGTCTTGTGTGTATAAGGGTCTGGGGAGATGGCTCAGTATAAGCGCTTCCTTGGCAAGCACCAGGGCCTGAGTAGTTCAATCCCTAGTTCCACCAAAAAAAAAATCTTGTGCATATAAATGCATGGCTTTGCCCTTGTGATTTTTGCCAGCTTTTCTCCTTGTCCTCTACTCATTGTCCAATCCTCAAGTTCTCACTTTCCTTTTAATTGTGTTATACCTTTCTATTTGTATTTCTTCACTGTTTTAGTCAGATATGGCATTTAGAAACATAAGCCTGGTGGTTATGAATATACAAAGATTTGTATATTGTATTCCTAATGTTTATTATGAATATACAAAGATTTTCTTATCTTTACCACTCTAAACAACAAAACATAAAAAATAGTGAATTGTGATATATTTTTGGTAGCATTTTTATACTTTACAAATTGCTCTGACGTGATCTCATTTATTTATAGAATAATGTGTGGGAAAGTTATTTTTAATAATAACTGTTTTCTCCCAGGTGTCCAAAACACTTGGCTTCTGTACTACAGCTCAACTGAACCTCTGAGAGAATGTGTGCATTCCAAGAGCTCAAGTGGCTGTAATTATAGCCTAAAAACAGCAAACTCACTAATGCCAATGAGAAGTAGATGAAGATGTAACCTATATCTGAAGACAGCCTATCATACTGCCAACCCAATACACTGGGAAATAATAAGTGGATAATTCTCGCTGCTGACATTCACAGGGAGCCATATAAACCCAATAAATCATTTATATAGGTGGTAAACTTGCCAGCAAATCAATTACACTATCTTTGCAATTCCTTTCTGCTTGTAACTAAAATAACAACACTGGGGATTTAAAAAATAAGACATAATTGATTGCTTAAAAATCAATTCTTCAGGTAGTGAAAGACACCCTAGTCACCACTCATTTTCAAGGCCTTCATTACATCATTTATAGCATGCGTTTTTTAAATGGGAAAAAGGATTCTCTACATGTAAACATGATAATGCTAACCTATTATCAGTAAAGCATACATTTTGAGCAGTTTGTCTAGTGGTTAAAATGAAGTTGTACTAAGCAAGCCATATATTCTTGCCTAGCTTCAGTTCACAATAGAACTGGAACGTAATATATCTATAGTACAGCACATCTTTTCATGGGATGATAGGCTGGCTCTTATCCAAGTCATTTGCAAATTCCTACTTTTCCTTTTAGCAAATGTTTAGAACCAAAGAAAAAGGAATTCAATTGTTAGATATAATGTTTCTTGGGATGATAGGCTCATGGAGCATGAAAAAAACCCTTAAAATACCTTTAACTATTTAGTACCATCCTGTACTTTGCAATTGAGAAAACTAAATTTAGGGAGGTTAAAAGACTTATCCAGGCATTTAGTTGAAGTGATATCTTATCAGGGTCTAGAAGTCAGGTTTCTAAATTGTCACTTCAGTGATCTTTCCATCATATCACACTGCCCTGAGGTCACACTTGATTCTATCATTACCTGTTCTACACACACACACACACACACACACACACACACACACACACAATCTCTTGCCAACTTACCAAAAATGTTAGTACAGAGATGCACTGTTAACATTTGAATTAGCCTGAAAGAGATGTCAACTGTCCACACCATCTCAGAATAACCAGTTCTTTCATCACCACTCAATAAAAGAATTTATGATGATTCATGTGTCCTTACAAATTCTATCAATCAAACTTGTACATTTCGCTACTTGACCTGGGCATGTTCAACTTCTCAAGGCTGACTTAAAGGCATAGATAGACTTGGGCAGAGGGTCATCTACTAATCACATGGCACATTAACTGATTTGTAATAATTCAAATATGGACAACTCACCTTATGTTCTCTAATAGCAATCATATTTTTACAAACCTCTTTACAGTCCAGAAATAATTTTATATGTATTAAGAATATGCTTGTACTATATCTTGGCATTTCACTACTTAGGACAATGATAAAAATGAGACTGTGAAGAGAACAAACTGAATTTGAACAGATAAAATGCAAACTAAGAGTGAAATAGCTCAAAGAAAGGCATCTTTATAATGTCCAAAAGACATTAAACTGAAGTGTGGTTTGGGCAAATACGTATATGTAATCTAAGGTCACAGTAGAAACGGGGGTGAAAAATACAAAAGAGTGTATACCTATATCTAAAGCCAAATTTTCCACTTTTTTCTGACTGCAGACCATGTACTACATAATTGACAATCCTTTCTGACACAGATGTGGTGTAACTCTTGGGCTTAGCCCTATGATAGGCTTTGGCCAATTAGACATAGCAAACATGACACAGAATCTTGCAAAATACTTGTGCAATTTGGCTCACTCGTTGTGCTTATTCCTTCCCCATAAGAATAATATGCCTATATTGCTCTATTATTCTCATGCAAAGGAGGAAAAATGTATATAGAGTACAAGCATATCCGTAAAACATAAAATTAATGCATAAAACATAAAATTGTTTCTGGACTTGACCTCAGCTAAACTCCCATATCCTGCCTAGCTTAGAATAGTGTCTTAGCCAAAATACAGAGGCATATGACATGATAATTATTGATACGTTAAGTCACTGTAATTTGTTATGAAGCAATAGCTATGCAATACATAAAAAGTGACTCCTAGTAATGTGGAGTTATCTATTCATTCACAGAAATATGACAGAAAATGGCTGAAGATCTTGAAAACAAGAATATTTCTTCATATGGAGAAACACCTTAACTGGGCTTTTGGATTAGCAAAGAATGTGAGGTGAGGAGTAGAGAAGTATGTTCCAGTGGTAGCAATAAATTATTTATTTATTTTAAAGATAATTAAAAACAACCATAAAAATTACAGAAAATTTCAAAACAAGATGATAGCAAATTAAAAATGGTTATTACATTGCATGCTGTTTTCAAAGTAGTTGCTCCAATTATCAAATATAGACATGGAAGATTGATTAAATATATAAACACTAATGATTCCTTTCAATGAACTAATAGAAATATATATATATATATATATATAAATTTCTCCTTTCCTCCACCCCAATTGTTCTTTCCTTTTGAGTAGTTTCTTTCTCATTCACAATATCTATTTTACCCTTTGTATTTTATTTACTCTTTCAGTTTCTTACACTAGGAAGATAATATGATATTTATACATGCAAGTCTGATTTACTTCACTTATGAGTATGGTCTCTAGTTGCAGTCATTTACCAATAAAAGTCTCAAGTTTGTCTTTCTTTATAGCTGAGTAGTACTCCATTGTATGTACAAAAATACCACATCTACTTTATCCATTCCTCAGTTGATGGGCATTTGGGGTGTTTCCAAGATTTAGAAATTTTAAATTGTTCTGCTATAAACTGGGTGCACATATGTTGCTGTGGTATGGTGTTTTTAATTCTTCTGGAAAGATACCCAGAAGGGAAATAGCTGTGCCAAATGAAACATCTAATCCAAGTCTTCTGAGGAATCTCCACACTGATTTCCACAGTTCGTACCAGTCTACACTCCCACCAACAGTGGACGAAGGTTTCTTTTTCCACACAGTCCCTCCAGCATTTGTTATTAGTTGATTTCTTCAGGATAGCTATTCTTTCAGGGGTGAGATATGATCTCAGTATTCTGTAAATTTGTATTTCTCAAATGACCAGTTTTGTCAAACACTTTTTAATATATTTATTTGCCATTTGTATTTCTTCATCTGAGAAACATATATTCATCTCAGATACCCATTTTTCATTGGGTCATTGAATTTCGGGGAACTGATTTTTTAATTCCTTATATGTTCTAGATATAAGTCCTTTGACTGAGGGACAGTTAGCTGATTTTTTTCCCCACTCTAGGATGCCTTTTCACTCTGTTGCTGATTTTCCTTGATGTATATGAACTTTTTAATAAGATGAGATTCCAGTTGTTGATTCTTTGAAGTATTTCCCATACAGTTTGGTTTTTGTTCAAGAACTCTTTGCCTACCCCTATTTCTTCAATATATCTACCTGCTTTCTCTTCCAGTAGATTGTTTCTGTTTTAATATTTAGATCTTCAATCCATTTTGACTTAGTGCATGGTGATAGACATTGGTCTAATTTAGTCTTCCATGAGTGGAAAGCCTGTTCTTCCAGGATCATTTATCGAAGAGGTTATCTTTCTTTAAGTGAACACATTTGTCCCCTTTGTCACGTGGCTGAGTGTAGTTGTAGCTGAGTGTGCATCTTCTAATCTGTTCCACTGATCCTAAAGTTGCTGTTTGCCAGTACCAAGCTGATTTTTTTACCACGCTGATTTTATCACACTAGCTTAATAGTATAATTTCAGGTTAAGGATTTTGATACCTCCCGCTTTGCTTGTGTTATCCAGTATTACCTTCACTACTCTAGGTCTCTTCTGGTTCCAGATGTATTTTAGAAAAGTTTTCTGTAGATCTATGAGTTATGTTCATGGTGTTTTGATTGATATTTAATTAAATTTGTATAACAGTTTTGTGCTTATGGCTATTTTCACCATGTTGGTTATTTCTGTCCATGTGCAAGGAATATCTTTCCATTTTCTTAAATGC
>NW_004525027.1:56904-68612 GCF_000260255.1 Octodon degus
TGGGTGCTGTTCTTAAGGGTGTGGTTTCCCTAATTCTTCTCTCAGTAAGTATTTTTTGTTTCTGTATAAGAATATCATTTATTTTTGAGTGTTGACTTTGTATCCTGTTTTACACTTGAAGTTGGTTATCAAATCTAGATATCTTTTGGTGGAGATTTTGTGGTTTTATATTTAGAATATAATGTCATCTACAAATAATATTAACTTCACCTCTTCCCTTCCTACTCTTATTTCTTTTATTTTTCTCTTGTCTAATTGGGTAGCACAACTCTAATTAGGGCCAATGTTGTGATAGAGAATTTCTATCCTCAGTTCACAGGATTAACACAGGTAATGAAGTTTTGAGAGCTGGAAAGGGTTAGAACACAGAAGTCATTTAATTTTTTGTGACTAAAGGAATAAATAATTCAATGCAAGATGTCACAATCTACAGCAAGATTAAACTAGTGGTTCATTAAAAAAGAAAATCGAAACAAGAAGCTTCAGAAGCTTAAATATTGGAGGGCAGTGTTGTTGAGGGAACTTTAGGAAGCTTTGAACAAGAATAGACAGGATGAAGAGCAACTCAGAAGTGCAAGTAGTTGTGTATAAAAAAGACTTTGCAGACAAGACTGTGTTGCAACAGGACATGCAGGGAAACTGGAGGCTTTTCACTGTTAGAATTCATAGAATAAATACTATAGAACACAGTAAGATGTACATGATCTCTGAGAATAAAGACAAGGTATTGCAGACTGAATTTAAGGAAGACTTTGTTCTTGGCTTATAGATTTTATGACCCCTCACATTTTCAAGAAAGAGAAAAACTAGGAGTAGTGGGATAGAGAACTGTCTTTTGAGCACACACTAAGGGGTCATCTGCAAACAGACATGGATATAAATCTTAAACATTGCTCTTATATTGTTTTTCTATTCCTGTGTTCCTCTTATATTCCTAAAGATATTATCCCTTTACCTCCCTTTCCTGGGGGAAGAGACAAGAGGTCACTGTACTGATTATATCTTCAATACTGACCAAACCACTCCACTCAATATTGAGCAGATCTAAGTGTGAAAGGAGATTTTGTTATTGTGTGAATATTGTTGTGCTTCTGAAAGCACTGGGGAGAAAAGTGAGGTGTAGGAGCCAATGTTACTTGCAAAACAAAATGAAAAAAAGATGCCTGACTTCTCAAGTTTTCATCTTGCATTTAGAAAGAATGCAAAATATGGTTCCTACTATACCAAAAGGTCTCACTCCCAGGGCAGCAAAATTGCTTCGATCCTGCTTTTTTTTTTTCGGAACCGGGGATTGAACTCAAGCCCTTGTGCTTGCCAGGCAAGCATTTATTCTGCTAAGCCATCTCCCTGGCCCAATATCCTGCTCATTTGGAGCAAACAATCTCAGGGAAAAGTGGAGGTAGACATATGGGAAGCCTTAGCTAAGAGTGAGCTGAAAGATGTGTCGCATCTCCAAGGGGAGATGCTTGGAGGTGATTCCTTCATCAGTGAGGCTACTGACATCATGACTTTCCCACGCAGACTGTTTGAGAACTTAATTTCTCATTTAAAAATAATTAACAATGGACTCAACAATGTGCCATTGGCTGTTATGTAAGGTGATAAAATTTTCTTCTCACTGTTCTTGTCAGAACACCTGATGATAGAAAAACTTGCTGAAAGAGGAAAGTGAAGTCAGACTGATTATAGACCATACCTGTCCCTCGTATTCAAGGCAAAGGATCTCGGCTATGTCACACTCAATCCTCTCCAACTTTTTTTTAAATTTGTGATAAAGCACACATAACATAAAATTTACAATCTTAACCATTGTTAAGTGTACAGGTCAGTAGTAGTTTTGAGCATACTCACATTGCTGGTTGACCAATCTCCAGAACTCTTTTCATCTTGCAAATCTGAAATTTTATGCTCCTTAAATACCTCCTGCCAGTCCCTGGCAATCCCATTCTATATTCTTCTTTTTGACATAAACTACTCTTGCTACTTCATAAAGTGGGACCACACAATATTTGTGTAACTGGTTTATTTCACTTAGCATAATGTCTTCAAGGTTCATTTGTACTTTACTATGTGTTATAATTTCCTTCCTTACCATTTACCAGTCCTATTATGTAAATACAGTATGACCAAAGTTTGTACAGTTTGTTAATTTTTATAAGATAATATAACAGGAAATATAAAAACAACTTTCTCAAATACAATCAATACAAAAATTGACTGGTTGAAATGACACCTGTCCAAGCTACTCTCAGAAAATACTTGAACAAACACTCACTGCTTGAGTGACACTCAGGGTAAACTTACCAGTTTAAGGTAAGGAAGGTTAAAGGTAAAAGTTCAGGGTAACTTCAAAATTAAGGTTAGGGTTAACATTTAAGTTTAAAGACTTCATGACTGTCTCCATTTTAGTTTTTAGGAATAATGTTACTATAAACAATGGTATATCTCTTCAAGATTCTACTTTCAACTGTGATACATATGTAACCTAGAAGTGGACTTGGTGGATTAAATGGAAATCCTATTTTTAATGGCTTGAGTAATGCACACCTATTTATTTATTTATTTATTTATTTATTTATTTTTAAATTTTTATTTATTTATTTGTGTGTGTGTGTGTGTGTGTGGCCAACTCAGCCCACCAGGGGGCGGGGCTGGCTGGCATGTGGTGCTGGGGGATGAACCGCAGTCCCTGTGCACACCTATTTATAAACATTTTATATTTTCCCTTTGTTTATTAAAATGAAATTCATGAATAATATAATCTACCTTCATGGGTAGCTTTTAAGAATCTACATATGGGGGGAGCTACCCGCTCTGGCCCCCCTCCTGTCCCTCTCTTGGACAGGAGCTTTCTTTCTCTCAATAAATATATTCTGCTCATAAAAAAAATTTAAAAAGTCAGCAAGCTCTTAAATAAAGAGGAATAAATAAGCTTCAAAGAAAATAGGACAAAGGGGGACAACCTGCTTGCCCACCCCCTCCTGTCCCTCTCTCAGACAGGAGTTTTCTTTCCCTCAATAAAAAAAAGAATCTACATGTGAAGGGAATAAGAATATAGTTATTCATAATATAAATATATTTAAAAGGCATGGTTTGGGTATGACCACACTAGATTCGCGTGCTTATTCCTGATACATATTACCAAGCGAAAGAAGTCTTTGCCTGAAAAGACTATACACTGTGAGTATATATTAGTCAAGTTCTAAGTATATTGACATTCTAGATAAGGTAAAATCTTGAATACAGTAAAAGGTCAATGGTTATCAGGAATTGGGAGAAGGAATGAGTTATTGCCAAGGGTCAGGGGAGGAAGGAACAAACAAGTAGCGCACAGAACATTTCTAAGAAAGTGAAAATATTCTATATAATAGTATAATTGTGTAAGAGTCATTAGAAACTTGTGCAAACCCATGTAATGCACAACGCAGTGAACTTTAATATAAAACCACGGACTTGGGGAGATAATGACGAATCAATGTGTACACATTATAGCAAATATGCCACCCTGATGCAGGTTGCTAAAAGTAGAAAAGCCATGCAGGGATCCGGTGTATAAGAACACTTTGTATGTTTTGCTCAATTGTTCCATCAAGCTAAAGCCACTCAAATTACATATTATTAATAATTGTTGGAAAAAGTCAAAAGTCAAAACCACATAATTTTCAGTGACAAAAGAAATAAGATGATATTCAATTGAATATCGATGAAGCATTAAAATTTTTGACATCTTGAAATACATAAGGATTAAATAGTTATATTCACATATTTTCTTGGGATATTCAAATTAGGGACAGGTACATGATAAGAGTGATCGAGATGTATTGTGAAAGCCCCCAAAATGAGTAGTATTACCATTCATGGCATAATTTTCCAGATTGATAAATGATTCTTAGTAAAATTCTGAACAAAATTAGTTCAATATTTCCTCCCTGTATGTGACAGACGCATCTATTCTGGAAAATACAAAGATTACTAAAGTCATGCAAGATAATTTTTAAATATAAACCATCATCGAAATAATCTAAACCTGTATGTTACATAAATACTATGAAAAACCCTCATGTGTTCTTCACCTTCATTAACCACTGTTGATGCTATTTCCATGTGTTTTATCATTCTCTCCATCAATAGATAGATATTGACATTTTTTTCTTAATCACTTGAGAATAAGTTGTAGAAATTATTCCTCTTTATTTCTATATACAGTAATATGTATTTTCTAAGAATAAAAATTGCTGTTGCATAGCCACATTACCAAAATCAGGAAATTTAACATTCTCACAGTACTATTTAAGCTATAATGCATATTACAAATTTGCCATTTGGATACCATCCTTTACATCAGTTCTATTAACATACAGTATCTTGTCCTGGCCAAATAATACTTTGAATTGTCATGATGTTTCTGTTTCCTTTAGTTTGTTTTTTTAATGTATGCAATACAAGGTCTATAGGGTCTCACTACACAGGTCGGATCCATAGTGATCCTCTTGATTTCAGTCTCCCAAGTGCTGGGATTACAGACACGTGCCACCACGCCCAGTCTCAGTCAAGTCTCAGTGCACCCCAGGGACAGGACCAGCACAGCACCCAGGGGATCAAACCCTGGAAACTGTATTTCCTTTGCTTTTAAAACATCCAGTAGCTTTTCTTTACCTTTTATGACATAAATCCTTTTGAAGAGTAATTATATGAGTTTCCATTTGAGTTTCTCTGAAGTTTTCATTCTCTCTTTTTCTTGAGACAGGGTCTCTCTATGCAGTTTAGGTTTGCTTGAACTCACTATGTAGCTCAGGCTGGCCTTGAAATCCTGATGATCATCTTGCCTCAGCCTCCTATGTACTGGGATTACAAGTGTGTGCCAACAGCCCTCATTGTCTGATGTTTTCTAATGATAATATTCGGATTGTTTGTTTTGAGCATGAATGCTGCAAAAATAATTGTGTGCCCTTCTGAGTAAATCCCATCTAGAAGAAAATGATGTTATTTCATTTAATTATGATTGACAGACAATATATCCACCAGAAAAAATTTATCTAGGAAAATCAAACTCACTTAACCAATAAATCAGTCTGCTCAATGTTAGGACTTTATTTTTAAAGTAAGCAAAACATGAGTCAACTTGACATAAATGAAGAATTTTTGAAAAGAAAATCAGTCCCTAGTCAAGATAACTTATTGAATGCAACCTTTATAAGCTGAGAGTTTTGAATTCAGATTTAAATTATGTTGGAAATCAATGTGCCTGGTGACACATCCTGTAAAAGGCCAAATGGAACTTAGCTGGTAGCCAATGGATATTGCTTTATACTCACTGTGGTTGGGCATTGCATGCATTAGAAGGAAAGGGGGACCACCTCTTGAGATTGTGCATTGGGTCTTTGAGAAGGGTTTCTGCAAAATGCTTTCCTACATTTCAATAGAATGGCAAGGATGGGATTCATTTTTCTCTCATTTTGCTTTCATCTGATTTTGTTCTGCTAGCAAAGTATCTGAAGTAAAGCGTCTATTAATCTTGGAACAACCACTGAATTTAATTACCATGTCTAATGTTAGCTTGTACAAAGTGTTATAGGGATATGTTTTCTTCCATAAGAAGTACAGTACAATATGTTCTTCTATTTCAAATCCATTTCACTTAATTCCAGTGCTTTGACAGGAAAAAGCAATACTGCTGCCGACCTTCATATTCAGGCTGCTATCTCTGAACTGCACACCTGAGAAAAATCACATCCCACTTGTGTTCATCCCAACATGCTGCTATATAGAACAATTTCCATTTGCTACCCACTCTTCACCAAAAAAAAGAATGAGAAGAGCATGAATAATTGTTGCATTCCAAGAGATCATGATGAATTTTATTAGTGTACAAAGCATATTGCATGAATTTACCAGGGGTCTTTATTCTGAGCTCACATATGTTCTACAAAGCTGTCAGTTTAAGCTGCTCAAAAAGTGGTGCCGAGTGGCTCATTCCATTTCCTTGTATGGCCATTCACCTTTTTGGGTGGGGTGGTGGGTGGGTACTAAACTCCAAATGCTATGATGGGAATCTATAGGAAGTTTAACTTCTCCCTGCATTTCTAGGCGAAGTAAGCAGCTATGAAAACAAAGAGTCATATTGATTCGAAGTGTTTCTTGTGTTAAGATGCTGCTTAAGATGATTTAAAACTGGAAGGTTGTTCGATGGCATGTGCAGTAGCAGGTACTGGGGTAACATGCACACGAAAAATAACATAGTCAATAGTTTTGAAACCCTGCCCTCCATTTTCCTGAATGAGTGAGGCAAAAAAATTAACTGAAAGAATAGAAAGAGGTGTTTATGTAACATGCTTCTTTAAACACACACAGACACACACACACACACACACACACAAACACACACACACACTAAGTTGGTAATATTTGTCAAACGGACCTTTTTGTGGAGAGTTTAAGTAGGACAAGATAATTCTGATACATATTTGAGATCCTAGTCTGGAAGATGAACTAGAAAGCATATCAATTTCTTTTTTTTTTCCCAGAAGTGGTATTTCATTTATTCATTTGCTCCGATTTCTCAAAACTCCTTCTCCTCATTTTTCCAAAATAACACCACACTGAGAAAGATTTTTGTAAAAAGCCACTTATTATTCCCCCCTCACAAAACTGGGTGGCTGTATTACAAGAATGAAACCAGATTAAAGACACAAAAAGAAAATGACACTTATTCTGAGACATAACAGTGTTAAATTCAGGTATTTTGTAGATTACTAGCATAGTAAAAGTATTTCCACCTGCATGTTTAAATTTGAAAGTGATCACATGAAAGACCTGAGGTTAAAAGGGACCACAATAAGAAGCAGAATTTTATTTTCTCTCCAGGACTTCAAGGTAAAAGGAAATATTTGGAATGAGTTTCCTTTGGGAAAGACTAGAGGAAATACAGAAAACCCTGCCCATTGCTGAAAGGCACTGGGGTCTCCCTGGAAGCAAACTCCAGTAGGAACAAGCTCATTTCCATTTCCACCCAGGAGTTGAGAACAAATGCATGAAAAGAACAGGTCTCCTTAGTTCCACTATTCCAGTACTCTGATGTTGACCAGGGCTACCTGGTAGAGACAAACCTGAAGGTCTGAAGGCAAGTCTCAATTGTGGCTTTATTTTTTGCTTTTTGATATTAAGGGAAAAAGTTCTGAGGTGTTTCACAAATACCTCCCTACACCCTCTCAATGGGACACCTGTGATAACAATGTGGTGTGGTTGTTCTCAAATCAGCCTGTGTCTCCTGGTCTTGTCCCATTCACTGTGGGGTGGTATGGGCAGTTTATTAGCAGGTCCTGTCAGCATTAGTATTCAGTGTCAATTTTTTCTCTCCTGTTTTTTACTTTATCAATTTCTTTATAACTGTTAAGATTTAACTGTAAAGAAATTATCTTCTGGGCTGGTGAGATGGCTCAGTGGTCTAAAGCACCTACTTAGAACAAGCTAAACTAAGCAAAGCCCAGGGACCACGGTTTAATCCCCCAGCACCACATGCCAGCCAGCCCCGCCCCCTGGTGGGCTGAGCTGGCCACACACACACACACACACACACACAAATAAATAAAAATTAAAAAAAAAAGAAATTATCTTCTGAGGGAAGATCAGAAAGTTATTTCCAACAAGTATAACAACATTGTCTTCACCATTATGCACATGTCTCTGATCTTCCATCATAATTATGTTCTGATCATTACTAGAATAGACTTTATATTATACTAAAATGTATTGGACTAGAGAAATAGCTCAGCAGTCTGACTGCCTGCTTGGCAAGTGCAATCACCCAGATTTGATTCCCAGTAAGTCATGCTGTGTCAGCCCCAGAAACTGGGCAGAGTGATGCATGCCAGTAATCCTAGTGCTGGGGATGCTGAGACAAGAGGATCACCATGAGTCTGAGCTATGTAGTGAGACCCTGTACCAAATAAATAAATAAAAGATTAAAATAAAATGTATCATGTCTTATTTTCAGTCCTATTTACAGGAACCATTGTACATTTCTGAATGGAACAACACACATTGAAGCTTTCAAAATGTGAGAAAAAATAATAATAAAAATAAGAATTATCCTACATTTGGGCAACAATAACAGTCATGCATAGTTTAATATTATGCCTCCATAAGTCTTATCTCTCATATATGTATTAGTTCTACTTCCTGTCTGCTCCCATTTTTGCCTACTCAGTTTCCTATTACTTGCTTTGCTGCTCAAGTAACCCAACTCCTTTCTCCACTGTGTGCTCTTGCTACCCCAGCTCCTTCCACCTCTTTATCCTGCTGCAGCCATTCCTTTCCCACACTCGTCTTCAGACCTCCAAATCCTTCTTATCCGTGTGGATTAAACTGAAATGCACTGCTGTGACTGCATATAGCAGCCCTCTTCTCAATTCCCCATAATCCTTTAATTGCCTCTCTTTTTCTGTTTTGTATCTTCGGTTCACTCATTTATGCAACAGTTATTTATTAAAGATCTCATCTGCGTTAGGTGCAATGTGCCAGGAATTGCTATAAATAAAAGACTGTAGGTCTGGGTTCTCAGGCAGCTCATACTGTTTTTCTTTAAGAAATGTAGACATCAAGGATTTTTAAACAAGAATGACTTTTGGAAAAAAAGAGAAAATACTGAGTGATATAGGTATACCTAGCAGTTATGTCACTGATCTAGTCTAATGGATCAGAAATATCTGTCCTTGGTCCACAGGATCAAATTATCTGACATGAAGACTGAGATACAATCTACTTGGCTTGCATCAAAAGAAATAAAATTCATAGTCTGGAAAACCCAGCCCAGTCCACTTACATCCCTACATAATTTGGGCTTCAGAAAATAACTACAAATAATGTGGGTAAATACTGCGTCCACAGTGTGCATCTGTAAGAGACCCCAGTGGCTCACAAGGACTTGAAGCTGGCCTTTCTTTTAACAAATGTTTTCTGAGCCCTTTTTGCAGGGCAGGCTTAGGGCCAAATGCTAGAACAACAGTGCTGCTGATGACACATTCCCTCCTTCAAAGTGCTCATGGAATAACAGGCAAGACATGCCTGCAAACAAATAATTGGTTATTGATCCATGCACCCATCCACTCAGTCCAGTGCCTCTGGCTTTATGTTCTCATTAGCAGATCTCTTCAGTCCCAGACGCTCCTTAAGTACCTTGCTAGCAAAGGAGTCACCCAGTGTCTTTTCTAAGATGGTTCTTGTGTGGCACTTAGGGACATTTTTGAGAAAATCTGGATTTTTTTTCAGAAAATCTGTCTCTGATTGTTCTAATGGAGGGTTAAACTGTATTCACTGAGGCCCCAATTGCTTTAAAAAATGATATATGAGGGGATATCCTAAGCATACATTTTGTCTTCCTGTACAACCCCTTTGTCTTCAGTATCAAAAACTGATTTCCATGAGAGAAAAAATTCAGTTTTTCATAGGAATGAGCATAGGGTGAAACTCATAGCTTTTTCTCTTTGGGGGTTCTGTATATGCAAGAAAAACAGAATCCTTAATAACAATAATAGCTTATTCCCATTCTTCATACTTTTATATTAGAAAATAATAAATTCCCTGAGGTAAACACAGTCTTTTACCTTTTTATCTCCCAAATAATTTAGTCCAGTGATTATACTTAGCATGCATTTAGCCCAAAAGTAAATATGTAAGTAAATGAAGAATGGATGACTGAACAAATAAAAGAATAAAGAAATCAGTTGGAAAACTAACAGTATATTGGTGACACTTAAAGTCAGTATAAAATAATGCAACATAAGGGTAGGGGGTATAGCTCAGCAGACTAAGCACTTGCTTAGGTAAACACAGGGCCAGGGTTCTATCTCTGGCACCACATGCCATGACAGCCTCACCCCCCAGGTGTGCTGAGCTGGCATTGGAGTCCAGCCGTGGTGGCGCACGCCTGTATTTCCAGCACTAGGGAGGTGAAATCAGTAGGATCACTACAAGTCCAAGCTGTGTAGTGAGACCTTGCACACACACAAAAAAAAGCCTTAAAAAATAATAAAATTTAGAATAATGCCATTCCACTATTTTTAGTGCAGGGAGGCCTTGACATTTGGGCAGTACAACCAATATTATTATAATTAATAAAAATCAGATTTATATGGGCTGGGGAGATAGCTCTGTGGTCTAAGAGCCTACCAGCCAAGCACAAGGACCCAGGTTCAGTCCCTAGTACCATATGCTGCCCTGGCCCCAGAACCCCGAGAATGCAGTGTCACTGAATCCGGATGTGGAGGCGCATGCCTGGAATCCCAGTGCTGGAGAGGCTGAGACAGGAGAATCAATATGAGTCCAAGCTGTGTAGTGAGACCCCATGCCAAATAAATAAATAAATGATTAAACTTTTTAAAATCAGATATATAAAATCTAAAAATAAAAATTGATGAATTCCTGTAAAGTCTTTATATGCACAAGAAAATAAATGGCAACTGCTCAGCCAATGATAGCTTCGAAATGCAAGGGTTTCTAAAGGCTTCTGTCTGATGCCATATTAGAAATCTGCAGTAGTAGTAGTAGTAGTAGTAGTAGTAGTAGTAGTAGTAGTAGAACCAAAGTAAGGTAGAAGATGATCATTTCCCCAAATAGGTGTTTAATATATTAAAATTTTATTTTTCACAAATAAAAAGTTAACATTGAAAAACAGTCAGAATTGAGGAGGAGCAGAGGAATAAATAAAATTTTTTCTGTAGAGGAAGTATTTCTTCCTCCCTAACATATTTTTTCTGTATTCAAAGTCCTGGTGAAAATCTCTCTACCCCTCAGGTGTCCTCAGTCATTTGAAAACACATGAACAATTTTTCCCTATTGTGATCTTAAAAGCCATGCTTCCAGGATATGTAGTAAGAATAAAGAAAATGATAGAGAAGAAACACAAAAGATACCACATTAACCAAATGGTCAAAGCTAACAGCACAAGTTATGGGACAAAAATGACAACGTGAACCTCTTAATATGAAACAATGAGACACACCTACCAAAAATGCTAGCCTCAGTCTAACCAGGGGGAAGTATTAGGCAAATACAAATTATGGAACGTTCTACAAAATAACTGACCATAATTCTTTCAAAGTATTAAGGTCATTAAAGACAAGGAAAAAAGGAGGAATTGTCACAAGTTTAAGATACTAAGTATATATATGAAATAACTTCATAGTATGTAGAATCTAGTTTGAATCTAAGACTACAAAAATGACTTTATTGGAAAAATTAATGACTTTTGAATGAAATCTACAATTAGTTAATCACACTATACTAACACTAATTTCCATTTTTTTTGTATTGTACCATAGTTATGTAAAATAGGAAAGCCACTAAACAAAAAATATATGGAAAACTGAATGTGCTCCCCCTGTGCTCCTGTGTTAGAAATTTAGTCCTCAGTGCAGCAGTACTGAGAGGAAAAATCTTTAAGAGGTGTTTGGCTCATAAGAGCTGTGTCCTCATAAATGGATTAACATCATTCTACAGGGAGTGGGTTCATCATTATGAGAGCGTGTTCACCATCTAAGGAGGCTACTGGTGGTACACACCAGTAATCTCAGTTAATGCAGGAGTTTCACAGGTTTGACACTAACCTGGGCAACTTAGCAAGTCACTATCTCGAAAAACAAAATGAAAAAGTGCTGGAGATAAAATTCAGTGGCAAAGGACTGATTTTATCCAGGAGGGGGGGGAGAGAG
>NW_004525027.1:68712-101406 GCF_000260255.1 Octodon degus
AGTCGAGATTTTAAACCTCACTCAGAAGACATCTTCCCCATCTCCTCTCATGCTGGCTGCTGGCACTGACTCGGAGGAGAAAAGTGAGAACCAAGAAACCAGTGAGACATACAGGTAGCTTGAGCAAGGGCTCTGTCGATGATCGAGACGATGGAGATGGGTGCTGAAAGGGAGAGGGGCTTAGGAGGTGGGGATGAGTCTTTGCGGGGTTTGGGAGTAGGGCAGAAGGGAAGAGCCAACAGTGGCTCCCAAGTTTCTGGCTTCATCAACTGTTGTGGGGGATTTTCTCACAAATTCAGACATTAAGGGGCCAGGGAGATGGCTCAGTGGAATAAGCAAAGCGCTTCCCTCGCAAGCGCAAAGGCCTGAGTTCAATCCCTAGTTTCACAAAAAAAAAAAGAAAAGAAGAAGAAAGAAAGAAAGAAAGAAAGAAAGAAAGAAAGAAAGAAAGAAAGAAAGAAAGAAAGAAAGAAAACAAGTTCAGGTCCCTCTAGCTTTCTCGCACTCTCTTGGCCTTCCACTTTCCACCATGAATTGACACAGTAAGAAGACTCTCACCAGAAGCCAGTCTCTTGGTATTAGACTTCCCAAACCCTGGAGCTCTAAGAATGTTTCTGTTCTTTATAAACTATTCAGTCTGTGGTAGTCTGTTATAGCAGTATAAAACATATTAAGTCATTGGGTAAGAGACATAGATAAACACTACAGTATTTGTGCAAGCAGTTTGTAAATCTGAAATTAGTTCAAAGGCTGGTCATGGTGATGCATGCCTGCACTCTCAGCACTTAGGAGGCTGAGGCCAGAGGATCCTTACAAGTTCGAGACCAGTTTGGGCTGCATAGTGAGTTCAAGATGAGCCTGAGAGGCACAGTGAGACTCTGTGTCAAAAAGACAAAAAAAAAATTAGTTCAAAATAAAGACATTTCCAAAGTGACATGACAGATTGTTAATATTAATAGACACATTTTAGAGATAAGAAAGGAGAGCTACATTATAAAATGTCCAAAATAAGTTTATTAGGATGATGATTTGAATATTGTAATCATCTTTAATTACATTTTATTAATCTTAATGGGATCTACCATTAGTATGACAAAGAACACAAATTCAATCAGTTTAGCAGGTGCTGTAGTGCTCATTGCCATTACATCATCTGAGTTTTGTAATTTTAATTGGTTACATTACAAGAGTTTATAAAAAAAGCAAGAAAATCTCAAAAAGTTTTGAAAGCACTGCCATCTGCTACTTAAAGTGCTCTATTTCCTTTTTTCTGATTTTTTTTTACTGTCTACCAGACCAAAAATAGATTTTCCATAATGTCATATAATTTCAGTGCTAAAAAGCCTACCACTTATCAATTTTAAAATGCTTTAATATTTGTGATATTTAGGTGTTATAATTCAATTGATTTGACTCCAAGTAGAAATAAAAACAAAATTTACCAACTCACCATATTTCCCCCAATTTATTTCATTTCCAGTCTCTAGGAATAGAATTTTAGATACAGTCTTCCCCATAATGTGGGAAACAGTTTTGATTTCTAATAATCTGTTGTCAAGGAGTGAAGGGCTTTCTGTGTCAGCTCTTCCTCAGATCTCCCTCTTAATTATAGCAGCATAAGTTATAATAACTACAGTTTGGAAGTGGCCTATATTTCCAGCAGGAAATGAATGAATAAATAAAATGTGATATTTATACATAATGGAGTAGTACTATGGCATAAAGATGGATAAATTTGAGTCATGTGTAGGAAAATGGATGTACCTTGAGACTATAATGTTAAGTAGAAGAAATCAGACATACAAGTTTAAATATCCCCAAAGTTCTCTTATACAAGAAACCAAAAGTATAAGTAATTTCCAAAAAACAAAATATAAGACACACAATAGAAACCACGGAGATAGGTATTTCACAATGGGAACATAGATTTAGAGATAGAGGGAAAGAGGAGGGAGATAAGGAGAGGGGTGAAAGGGGAATAAAAAGGATCAAGCTATGCTAAGTACATGTATCTATTCCCTAAGATGAATATAAACAGTAAGCACTTCAAATATGAACTAATACAATTTTTAATAAAAGGATTTCCTTCGTTTTGACAAAAGCAATTAAAATCTTTCCAGTTTAAAGTTATTATTCTTCAGATTGAATCAGATGCCAAAGCTGAAGTGAATTCAAACTAATCAAGGAGTATTTTCTGGTCCCCACTGAATGAAGTGAAATCACAAAATGTATATAAACTAACTATTTTAACACTGTAAAATCATGGTTTCATACGTCAGCAGCCAAACATCAGTTTATTTGAGCAAAGTTAACCTGTGTTCTTTTTTTAAAGAGAATTTTACTAACTTCAAGTGTCAGCTATAAATCTACTTGTTTTGAATTTCATTTAACTCAGATTTACTTGAGCCATAGTACAATATAGATTTTTCACTCCAAATTGTGGCTATGTCTGAATTTATACTGCCATCCAACCATTCTATCATTTTTCACTTAATCTTTCTATTGACAAAATTTTAGTTAACTTTATTTTCCTAAGTGTAACAATTCTATAAATTATTCTTCAGCAATAATACTTTGAATTATGATTAAATGAGGGTAGGCCAAATAGCTCAGCAGATTAAAAGGCTTGCTTAGGCAGACACAGCAGCCAGGGTTCAATCCTCGGCGTAACATGCCGTGCCTACTCCCGGGGTGCACTGAGATGGCAATAGAGTCTGGGCTTGGTGGAGCGAGCCTGTAATCCCAGCTCCTGGGAGGCTGAACACAGGCAGATCACTATGAGTTGGATTTACCTAGTGAGACCCTGTAGACTCTGTGGACCCTGTACTAAAAAAATTATTATTAAATGGTATATACTCATTTGGAAGAATCCCTCCTGTTCCTTTCCCACTTCCTCTTCATCTCCTCCTTATTTCCTCTTTACCTACTCCTCTTTTTCATTCAATCTACTCATTCAGATCATTGATTCTTATATGCCTACACTGATATATCTCAGTAGTTATTTTTATTTTCTTTCTCAGAACTCTTTACACATTATCTTTGATATTTTCACACAAAAACAACCTTGAGAAGCAGATATATTATCAAAGTTGCATACTTGTTACAAATTATGCAAATTATTACCTGATAAAAGACTGGTATCCAAAATATATAAGGAAATTCAACAATGTAAGGATTAAAAAGCTCAGTTTCAAAAAGACATAAGAAATATATACAAGTGACCAATACACAAATGAAAAGATGCTCAATATGATCAGTTATTAGAGAAATGCAAATAAAAACCAAAATGACTTCACATCATTACGATGCTTGTAATGAAAATATAGAAAATAAATTTTGACAAAAATGTGGAGAAATTAGAACCACTTACACTGAGAGTAGAAATGTATGATGGTGTGGCTGCTTTAGAAAACAGTCTTTCAATTTCTAACTGCTAAACAGAGTTGCTATATAACATGCCCATTGCACTTTTAGGTGAAGCAATGCAGGACACAGCAGTATTTTAGCCAGTGATGGACTACATATGACAGTGGTCTCATAAGATCAAAATGAACCTGATAAAGGTCAGCCTTCTAGAGAATGCGTAGCTGAAGATCAAGTAAAACAAAACTGCAGAAGAAAAACAAAAACCAGGAAAATTCACAGTGAAGAGCTTAGAAGAAGTTTGCAGAACTAAACAAGCTCCTTGAAACTTTGAAAATATGGACCATAGTACTTAAAGATTTTAATTAATGGACAGAAATGTACATGGTGCATTTACAGTTTATGAGCAAATCCATAAGGAGGAAAAAAGAAACAACCAAGCGAGTCCCACGGCCTTAGTTCTGGAAAGAGTGACATGTCCTCAAGAAGCATCCCAGGCAGGTGCCTTAGGAGAGTCTCCAGAAGCTGTTGCTGTAGCATGATGTGACTATTCCGTGCACGCCATCATCCCTGGAGATCTTCTGGAGAATAGGATGTGGACACAGAAGACAGCAGGCTTGGGATAATGTGTGTGCTTAGATTTTAGTTTTTAGCAAAAAAAAAAAAGATTAAATAAAAATTAACATACAAAAGAAAAAGTTTACAAAAATGTATCAAGAAGAACTATTTTTGTACAACTTCAAAAAGTGATTATAATTTAAGTTAACTATGGTTATGAGAGTCCAAAAGTTTATAAAGTAAAAAAGCTACAGTAATATGAGGTTAATTTAGAATTGGACAAACAAAACATTCTTAAAATTTTGAAAAGCCTCAGTCTATAGTGTTTATAGTCTATAGCAGCATATAGTAATGTTCTAGGCCTTAACAGTCATGCGCCACTCACCCCGTTACTCACCTAGAGCAACTTTCAGGCCTACAAGCAGCACCATATGTGGTTAGTTTACCCCATTTAATCATGTGTATCATTTAAACCATATTTTACTCTATTTTTTTCTACAGTTAAATATGATTAGACATACAAGTACTTGCCATTACATTAGTTGCCTGAAATATTGAGTACAGTACCACACTGTACAGGTTTATAGCCTAGCAGAAAGAGCTATTTTATATAGCATAGTTGTGTAGTAGGGCGAACCATCTAGGTTTGTGTAAATACTGTTCATACAACAATCAAATAGACTAATAGGACATTTCTCAGAACGTATCTGCATAACAGTATATGCTCAGGATAAATGAAAGTATATATTCATGCCAAGACTTGGACATGAATACCAATAGAAACATCATTTACAATAATTTAAAAATGAAAATAGCATTAATATCTATTAGGTAATGAATGGATAAATAAAATTAGTAAATTCCTATAGAAGACTTATTCAGCAATAAAAAGGAATGAATTATTTATATATTTTACAACCCAAATGAGTTTTGAAAACCTTGTACTAAAATGCAAGTAGCAAGTTACTCAAGATTACATATTGAATGATTCTAATATGAAATTTCCAAAAGAAGTAAATTTAGAGAGATAGAAAGTAGATTGATGGATACTTAGGGAGAAGTGGAAGAGAAAATGACTGTTGGCTGCAGCGGAGAAAGAAGAAGGAGGATGAGGAAGAGGAGGGGGAAGAGGAGATAACTTTTTTAAAGAAGGACAAAACTATTCCAAATTTATATTGTAGGCCAGGTGTGATGTTTGTCCCAGCTACTAGTTCGGCTGAGGTAAGAGCATCACTTGAGTTCAGGAGTTGGAGGCTAGTCTGGGCAGCATAGCAGAACTGTCTCAAAAAAAAAAAAGAAAGAAAAGAAAGATTACAGAGATGGCCCCATAATCTCACACATATACAAACAGCCATCAATGGTGTACCATGTATTATGTATTTTAGCTTTCTTAAATGAGAGACTTGTATTCCATATTACTCAATATCAATAATGCTATTTTCAAAATGTTTCATAAGACACATCAACTCAGATTTTCAGGATATATTCATCTTCACCCTCCCTTGTCAGCATCTTCTCATTATCAAAATCCTTTTGATTCTGGAGTATTTATTCATTTATCAGTGTATTTTTATATTGATATACTTATTGTGCAATTAATTAGAATTCTTTGTGTGTAAAACTATGGGTAATTCAAGCATGATTTATACAACTACACCCTCTAAGTACTATAACATAAAAAGTGGCATATGTTGTATTGAAACCTTACGAATGTTCAGAGAAGAGGCACTGTTAGCATTTGAATGATCAGGAAGGCTTCGTTGAGTGAGCAATATATGAGCTGGGTTTTTAAGAAAGGGCAGGATTGGATATGCAGAAGTATGTGCAAAGGTTGAGGGCTTGCAAGAGTAAAAGACAGCAAGCTCAAAATGTGTATAGTAAATAACTATTTGGCTGGAGAGTAAAATAAATTTAAAGAAAAGTCGCAGTTGTTTTTACTTTCCCTATTTTGATTTTAGTTTAGCTCATGGTGGTAGACATGGGTTTAGTTTTAGTCTTTGTCTTACAGAAAGTCAGTTTTTCCAGATGTTTTATTTGTTCTTTCTTTGTTTATTTGTTTTTCATTCACCATAGCGGGACCATATCTATGAAGTTTTAACTCGAGAACCAGGTTTTAAAAAGATTTTCAGTACGAAAGTAAAGCATTTGAACTTTACTGAACAAAAAACAAAGTATTTCAAAATGAGTCCATTGTTATTCTATTTATTAATTTTATTGAGAAACAAATAGCAATGAGACAGTTTCAAAATAGGTTAGTAGGACAGTTACAATAATTAAGACATTGCGTATTGTTGTCTTTGTAGTAGTTATTCAGAGTAAAAGATGCAGATATGATATCCTGTCCAAACACTATTAGTATAAATCTTTCTTATTGAATTAAGAGAGAGTAGCTGTTTATCTATCCTAACTATTTTGTATATACAGATACAAAATGGTCCTTCATTTATATCCCCTTTTTTGGTTAGTTTTGTCAGAGATGGCTATTCCATTGCCATTTAAATATTGGAAGTACATGAATTCAGTAAAATAATTCAATATAGTCCAATAGTCCATAATAGTAGTGGGTTATCCATAGGACTGGCAACGTCAGAAGTTGTTGACTTGAGCCTTTTATAGCTCAGCATATTAATATGCCTTTATTTTTTAGACCTTGTTTTTCTGCTTTTCTTCTAGATGGTTAAGATAAAGATAAAGCAAGACCTATATAACAAGAAATGTAACTTTTGTATCTGACAAGGTCAGTCAAATCCCCTTAGGATTGACCCTGAAACCCTGTACCAGTTTGTAGATCCTTTGTCAGTGTCAGCCATGTGGATAAGTCACAGCTATTGCTTGACCAATTTGCTCTCTGTGAAAATCCATTGTTATTCTGACAGTTGTGTTTCCAGAATATTGGTCAGACTGTAAAGTGCTTTTACTGATGGCATCAGAAAAACTCCAGAGGCAGCAAAACTTGGAGGTTTTTCCTGAACCTTAGAAAGCAACAAATAGGATACAGGGCTTCAATGGTGATGACGAAAATAAAAATAAGGTTAGAATGCAAAAAAAAAAAAAAATAGAAAATCAGAACTGACATGTTGAAATATAAGATCAGAGTCCTGTAAGCAAAAAAGGAAGATTTTGAGAATGAGTCAAGGAGAATGATGATGCCAAACTCTTCACTTTTGACTAAGAGGTTCAGTGGTGGCAGCAATGTGGTCAGGGTTTTAGGTAACAAGGAGGTGGGATGTGACTTGATGGAGAGAATGCAGAGTAATGAAAATGACATCAATAATGTGAACAGAATATTATGAGAGAAGGGGAAGCTGATTATTTTGGAATCAGGAACCAAATGTAGTTGATGGAACTTTGAGGAGAGGTAAAAAGGACACATGGAATAGGAAGCCCTAACTCCCTTAGTGAAAATAAACTTTCCTTCTTATAACTGAAAGAGATGGAAAAAGTTGAAAATGAATGAAGATGCCAAGGAAATGCGGAATGGTTGAAAGCTGAAGCTAATGGCATGTGAGTTCTGTCCTAACCCTACAAAATCAGATATGAATGGATGTATTGGGGACACTAAAAAATCAGGAGAGAAGGAATTCAAGGCTTGAGGGAAAATTACTGGATACAAAATAGTCATCATTACTTGTAAAAGGCCTTCTGGAAAACAAAATGACAGCTTGCAATATGGTGTGAAATCATTGTCTAGGTTTTAAGATTCGTCACCTTGAGCATATTACTTACGAGTTTCTTACAATTCTATTTCCTTTCTGATGCATTTTAACATTTACTATGAAATGCAACCTGGTATTTTTCTTTGCAAAGGCTAAATGAGTCTATTCAAGTCTACTTTGCAAGCTGCCCTGTACTTGTGCTTACCCTACCTTCCTAGCTGGCCATTCCTCCAAATTACCTTCCTGCCAAGAGGTGTGCAAATGCTGCAACCCTGCTCACCTCATTCATTCATTCATTCATTCATTCATTCATTCATTCATTCAGAATTTCTTCAAAAGTTGAGATGTGTTCTTGTTTTCTCTTCAATAAACAGCAAATAGGCTTTCCTATTATTTTAAAAACTGGGTTGAAGCTCAAATTTTTAAAATTTTGCGCATGGAGGACCTGTAATCTAGCAATGACAGATAAGGATGATATGGAGTAGACCAGGGAGCTAGATAAATAAAAGGACATGAGAAAATTCCAATTAATTTTCTCTTTTGTCTCAATGAAGTTATTTTTATCTAGGATTTCACTACAGTCTTTCCTCTGCTTCTTTGTTTTGCTTGTCTTAGTTGGTCATCGTTTTCTTGATGATTCTTGTTACCTCTGTCTCTGTCTCACAGGTTTCCTAAACTTCAATGATCTTCATCTCCATTACATTTTAATCACTTGCTGTACATTTGAAATGTTCATTTCTCAAAATCTGTAAGCATCCTCAAATTCCTTGCCCTGGTCCTATAGTTCTCTTTCCCACATTCTCATACATAATGGCTCCAAGTTTTCATCACCTTGAGACTGCTTCCAAGGCTTCCATCTCTTTGAATTCTTCCTTATCACCATAACCGTTAGTGAAAAAAATTTACTCAAACACACACTGGGAGCAAAACTTTTGATCTCTGGATTTTTCTTCTCCACTTATTGTGTTACTAAAATGCTCAACTCTTGCTATCAAATCTGAAATAAGCATTAACTGCTGACAGAAACTCTTAATTTTTGTCAAATGAGAGATTCTGAAGTACCTCTGTAAAACTTCATCGTGCCCTGCTTCAGTTCTTACTAGAAATCATATGTCTTGCCTATGAAGTTCACTACCATTAAGCACAGCATCTCATCTTCCTTTTTCTCTGCTTCAAACTCTCTCTCTCTCTCTCTCTCTCTCTCTCTCTCTCTCTCTCTCTCTCTCTCTCTCTCTCTCTCTTTCCTCTTTCTGAGGAAGAAACAGCTCCACTTGCTCTCACTCTTACCCTCCACTGATACACCACAGATAAAGATAATATGGCTAAACTACCCTTAAAATGAATGAATTGCAATAACGGAACTTAGAAAAAATGGGGTATACCGATGAATGTCCATTTTGTATCTGTGTATTCAGAGTGGTTAGGATAGATACATAGTTGCATTCTCTTAATGAATAGAATGATTTGTTCTAATGGTGTTTGTAAATAGGATCTCAAGTCCACATTTTGTACAGCAATTAACCACTAAGAAGAATATATGCAGTGTGTTATTTGTTGAAACTGTACTACCGATTTGATTTGAAACTGTCACATTGCTATCTGTTTATCAATAAAATTTTGAAAAAAAATAAAATAAAGTGAATGAATTAGTGCAATAATACACACTAATCCTTTGGTAGAAAAACTTGCAATGACATAGAGAACAAACACACTAGCCAGACATTCAAGATCATCTACAAGATAGTCAAAAATTTCCATCCAAAATAGTTCTCATTATCCCCAATGTAATATGCTATAAGTTGCCATCAAGCTGAACTGGTTGTTCTGCAAATGTACCTTGATTTCCATTTTTCTATGCCTGATAGATCAAAGTATACTCTTCTATTACGTAATCTGAGTTTAAATCCTACTCGGTGACTTACCAGCTGGGTGACTTTAGTTACTGATGTTGAATTAGTGATTCTCAATTTCCTCCTTAGTTACTTGTGAGAACCAAATAACATGATTATCATAGTGCTAGAGACTGCATAATATCACTACCATGTAAAGTGTACATTTTTCATTCAGCAAATATTCACTTAGCACTCACTACTTGCCAAGCATTAATACTGCTCACTTTTCAATGAATGCATATGCAGTATTTAAGTAAAAAGAACCAATCTGCATCCACTGATCAACATAAACAGGAAGAACTAAGAGAATCAAGACATAAAGAAAGCCTACATAAGCTTGGGATCTGGCAAAATATCAATGCTTTTAAATATCATTGTAATTGGATTGATGATCAATTTAGGTTTAGAACCAACTTGTTTTAGATTACACAATTTTGTTGCTGCTTTTGGAGACCTCAAAATCAATTTAATCAATAACTTACATAAAGGGATTCTGAATACATATTAGACATAGGAGTACAATATTTCATTCCTCAGGATGTGAATCTCAGATTTTTAAAAAAATGTATTCATTTAAGTAAGCCATGTATTAAATCTCTTCAACCCATGCCAGATGGGATGTTCAGGAGCAGATTGTACAAGCAAGCTTGCAGGGGAACATGGCCTGGTAAATATAGTTTCTCTTGGTGATGGCTGTGCCTGTACTGGCTATGAGAAGACCTTACCAAAGAAAGGCTTTTTCACAATAATTACTGATACCAAAACTGCCTATCAAAAAGTACGTTTTCTCCAGTACTAACAGACTTGTGTCAATTAAAAAAAAAAAAAAAAGAGCTGCTGATTCCCAGAGAATTAGGAATTAGGGGAAACGGGTGGACAAAAAGCTACTCAGTGAACAAGCTGTTTCTGTTTCTCTCTCCCACCCCTCCTCTTTTTTTTTAAATCCAAAATAGAAATTTCAAAGCTTAAAAAACTTCAAGGCAATTTAATTTAAGTTGCTTCCCATGACTTTAAACACTGCATGTTCACACCTACGTCAGTACTACATTGAGAACCTCCCACTCAGAGACTGTATTTAGGAAAGAAAGGATGCTGTGGTCTGAGATGAGGCCTAGATTTGAGGGATCTTAAGTTCTTAGATGAGTTCTTCAACAAGACTCTAAAGTTCAGTAGATTTAATTCTTACTCCTCTATGGAAAGTCAGGTCAATGTTTTCAGGATGCTTTGCTTTAGAGATAATTATGGGAGACAAAAATATTTATTATAAGATAAATGCAGTAAAACTACTTATAATCCACTTCAGTAGTCACAAATGTACAGCTCCACACTGATTCATTACTGAGAATCTAGGCACCCATGAGATGCAGCCTCTGGGCTCTCCTGACATAATTCTGCAGAGCAGACATTGCTATTTCTGCCCACACTTAGGCACTAACAATAACCCATGCCCTATCTTCTTTAACAGAGCTTGCATCTTTATTAGATTTAATATATAGTGCATATTTGCTGAACATCCCTTTTCTGGAAAGTAAATTTTGATTTTAGTGTTTAAGACATAACACAGCCAAATTGCATATCTGGCATGTTATTTCACGCCCCACCATTTTCATGGGTTTTTTTTTTTTTTAGTTTAAGCCAAGCCAGGTGAGTAGGCGTCATCCAAGATAAAATCTTGCTGACTTTTTTCCCCCAAAGAAAAGCTAGTGAACAGGAGGTGATAAATGCTATGCTTCCTACTCAGACTCTGTCACATAAGATGTCAGTTCTTTATTTTAATTATATTCTTTGCCAGCTCAAAGAGGCAAGTAATTTTGCTGCATATTATCCTACCTTTGTTACCATTCCTCTCAAAGAGCAATGGAAGGTTTTTTATTTGTGCTGTAGCTGGTCTTAATATCTAATTCCCAGCCAATGTCTTGGTATCCTGCAGAAAGAAGCAGGTTATTCACTGTCAAAGAAGCAGACTGGACAATTACTGAAATGCAAGCCAGGTATGAAAAATAAAATGTGTTTATGAAATAATATAGCAATTAGAGAGAGTTTGAATTTTTTTTAAAAAAATGAAATCTTTACCATTTACTACTTGAATGTCACTTACTAAACTCACGTAGTAGAATTAACCAAAAGAGTTAATGCAATACAGATTGCATCAGGAAGATTCCGGAAACAAGAGAAACTAAAAGCTCATATTTTATTTGGATTTCTAAGAATCAGACTTTGCCATGTGGATTCTATTGCCAGTTGTATATTTAGGAGACAAAGAAACCACACTGATATTTTAGTGAGGAAGGAACATGAAGAAGGAAAGGCAAATTGTTTAACAAAAGGATATATAATAAAACCAAGCAAAACATCAACAACTCAGCTTAATCCTGAGAGAAAACTCTGGGAAGTGGTATGAAATGCATGCCTCAGAATTATCCCACTCCAGGGGCAAGGGAATCGGTGTATTTATACTTTTAACAGTCATTGGTGGCAGGCAACTGAGGTGGGAGGGCAGGGATTACTTCCCTAATGTTTCCAATCTGCTTCTTATTTCACAGAAAGCCCTCCGGCTCAGAGATACAGAACTTGGAATCTGGAAGAGGGCTGGAGCATGCTGGTCAGTGAAGGCCAAAGAAGGCATCTCACTGACAGCCTGTATTATAGCTCCTCTTGATACTATATCAAGGTCCCCTCAGAGAGAGATTGTTGTGCTGGTTACTAGTCACAAGGGTTCCAGATGAAACTGCCAGATTCCACAAACAAAAAAATCCTACTCAAGAAATATAGGTCAGACTGCACAGCAAATAACCACTAGGAAGACAGTATGCAATGTGTTAATTATTAAAACTGTCCTACCAATTTGATTTGAAACTGTCTCATTGCTATTTGTCTCTCAATAAAATTATGGAAAAAAAGAAATGTATGTCAGAGAGAGGCAATAAGATCAACACAGCTAGGAAGGAACATTGGTCCAATTTGCTCCCCTTATTCTCTCCTTACCCATATCTCCTAATTGTCGTTTACACAGATGCCTTTGCCTTCCATGTTCAGAGTGGAAGTACTGGAACCTGGTTGAATGTATTTGTGGAGGAATGTGAGACACGCAATTGTTCCTGAGAAAAGTCTCATGTAAATCCTTCCAATGTAATGTGCAGGTTGCAAGCACCAGTAAATAATCATATATATTCACATTTATTAAAGCTTTCTTTATGCAAAGCAATATTTTACGTGATTTATTTGTATCGTTTAGTCAATCCTCGCAGCAACATTATGAGGTAGGTACTATTATCCTATATTTCTAGATAAGGAACCAAATAAAAAGAAAGATTAAGTAGCCTGGCTAAGACTACAAGCTAGAAACTATCTTTGGAAACAAAGCTGTTAACCACCATACTATTGATACAAAGGCAGGATAGTAGTTAGGAGTCAGGATAACATGTTCACAAAGGAAAGAAAGGTCAGAGATGTTGTAAGGAAGATAGAAAAGTGTCTCTGAACAGTGGATTCAAGCTGAGGAGTGCAGATCCTTTGAACAAACTGAAGACAGCAACATGCCAAAATATGGAAAAATCACTCGTAATTGCCTAATCCCTTTTCATGTCACCGCAAGAAAAGGCAACTTCAAAACAAAATCCAGTAGATCAACAGGATATAAATAAGTGCTATTGATAAGCAAATGCAGATTCAAATACCAATATTGCTACAGTGAAAATGATAAACTGGATTTAGATAAACACAGCACCTGAAATATGAAGAATGAGTTAGCAATTTTTTAAATTAAATTCACCCTTTTTGAAATTAATTTACAAATGCAAACAAGATATTCATGATAGACAAAGGTAAGATGAGATGAAAGTGGCCCAGACAGTTTTATAAGAGAATTATTGAGAATAATGAAGTGGTATCTTGCTTTTAAACAAAAAGTAATTCTGGATACAAGTTATTGAAGGTTCTGTATCTCTTAAATAGTCAAAATTGTGTCCTTGCAATGCAATATGGTTTGCAAGTCAGGAATGTAGTATAGTTCTAAGATGGCAGTGGGGGGCTTTGAGGGTCCAGCGCCAGCCTAGATATAAAATGAGGGAAATAACAGCAACAGAAAAGGCCAATCAGTATCCAAAACGGTGTGTAGAATATGCAGAGGTAAAACTGCAAATAGCTGTCTTCTACTCAGCAGAGACACAATAAATGCAAGGCAGCTCACAAAGGGCACAGCACACAAGACACAGTTACACCTCTTCTTCTTCTGTTTGGATACCCACTGGAATAATGAAAACCTTTCAATGAACTCATCATTTTTTGGAAAAAAATGTCCACTGAAGGGATCTGGAGACAAAGATACCCAGTAGCAATGAGCATACCTAATGCCCAGATTTTGTGTGTAAATATTAGTTCACTCTGAAAATAAAATATGTTCTTCAGAGAAGTGGCTGGTTATAGCTCTGAGGCAGGGAGAGTATAAGAATGAGCCTGAAATGTTTTAGTACACACCCTCAATATATCACTCAAAGACCATTGGAAGGGTGCAAAGGCCAGTGCTGGAATATTATTCAGCCATAAAGAAGAATGAAATCATGCATTTGTAGGAAAATGGGTAGAATTTGAGAGCATAATGTCAGGTGAAATGAGTCAGGCACAGGAAGTTAGACATTGCATGACTTCTCTTATATAAGAAATCTAAATCATCAAAAGTAACATAAGTTGGGAATGTAGCTCAGCAGTATGACGCTTGCCTAATATTTGCAAGGAAGATCCTGTGTTCAATCCCCAGCACTTCAAGAAAAAAATAAATAAAATATTAAAATAAAAGAGAGATGGTAGGAAATAAAATGTAATTTTATGTGGAAGGGGAGCATGGTGAGGGGGAGTGTAGAAAGAGGTCAAGGAATAGAAAATGATCAATGTATTATATATACATGTACCAATGCCTCAAAATAAATGTAACTATTATATATTACAGATATTCATTAATAATAAAATAACTATTCTGAGCTCAAACAAACAAAAATCCAGAGGCCAAGTGATTCTCAGGTGAAAATAAAAATGCAATTTCCTACAGAAGGATGCTCACTAATGACCGTAGCACTGACAGACATAGTAAACTACCCTTTCGCACAGAGAAATGTTAGAGCCACCGGGTAATAGACTGTTGGTAACAAGATGTTTAGATGGGTGGCAGCACCTCATCCTTGGGTCGAGTACTAATTGCAGAGGCAAAGGTCTTCCTCTTTATCAGAGGGACTCGGTGAAATATTCATCTATGTGTATATAGATATAATAAATCGTATCTGCATTGAAGAGTTCTTGGAAAGATTGATTATGTCAACCTGTGCAAAGCACATTCCATTAGGTCACACATTTAGGTCACAATAAATTAACACTACTACTGTAGCAACAATAATTCTTATTATTTTGTTTAAGTTAAAGGCTTAGGGTCAAAGCAATTTGGTCTTATTCATTTTCTACAGAGATCATAGCCAAATCACAGAACTTAATAATTGCTTGGCCAGCACAAAGTAGCAGCAAATAGTAAACACAAGACCAGGAAATCACAAAACAGTGAGTTTTGTGATCCCCAAAATCGGGGGGGGGGCTTGTATAAACAGTTTAAGACTTCTCCAAATACAGGTCCTCTAACTGCAGTGGAACTCCCATCTCTGAGAAAACAAAACTAAAAAGGGAGATATAGATAAAGGACCATTTTGTTGTGGAAAAAATACATATATATGTATACACAAGATAGTTAGGATAGATACACAGAAACTTTCTCTTAGTTCATTGAGAAGAAAGATTTGTATTAATACTGTTTAGACAAGATATCATGTCTGCATCTTGTCCTTTAAATAACTACTATGAAGACAACAATATGAAATGTGTTAATTATTGTAACTGTCCTAGTAACCTGTTTTGAAACTGTTTCATTGCTATTTTATCTTGTTTCTCATTAAAATGAATAAAAACTAAATAAATAGTTTACTTTAGACCTTCAAGGATGAAGGTGCTCCTACATTGCTAGTAAAGAGATACATGCTTCTTATCCTTCTCTTTCCCCATATCAAAGGGACAGAGGATGTAAAGAGATCCAAAGAGAGAAAGATATGATTGAGCATTTTCCCCACAGGCAGCAGCCTTCATTCCCAAAGATGACTACTATTTCAAGAAAGAAAATGCTTTTAAAGGGCTGCAATGGTGACCCAAAGGACAAATGATAGTTGATGTTTCTCTTAAAGGAAAGGCAGCCATAATTCATTTTTGCGAAGGTAATGGGGGAAGGAGTACTGAAAATGTAAGAGATGGGTTACTCTAATGCCACCTGAGTTAATTCCTCCCAGCTACATATTTGGGTCTGGATAAGAAAATATGCCCTTCAAGTTGATCAGTCCTTCTTTTTCACTTTTTGGGAAAGATGAAGGGCAAGTCAAAGAGCCAGGTTTTTACTGTGAGAATTACTTGCTAAACCTTAGATTAGAAAGTCTCCTTAGACCTTGCTCCTATTATGTAATGTTGCCCCAGCAAACTATGATCACCAATGTGTGCATCTCTTTGACAAAAAGTAGTTAGGGACAACTCAGACGTATTATGGAATTAATGCTTTTGGAGACTTCAATCCTTGACAAACAGAATTAGGAGTATTTATTCCTCAGGGTTATATCCCTTTGGGCAGGATAACTTTAAGATGCACATTCTTTACCCGGTTCCAGGCTTCTCCAAGGAAATGTAGCAACAGCTTCCCTCAGTGGCACTTTCCTGACAAAACATACTTTTTGTTGCCTTTCCTTCCCTGTCTCACCTCCCTCCTTCTCTGTTGGTGTTTCCTCCTCTCTAGTAGACTTTCTTGTGCCAGAATCCTTGCCTTTTTGGAGAAACACAAATCATTATCCTTGGCTGAACTGAAATTGCCACTTCTAGAGTCATGAATAAACTGTGTGATCAAATCAATCATGGAGGCTACTATAAAAAGCTGCATTGGAAACTGTGTCTATCATGTAACGAAGGGTATTGAACACTGTGAGAAGTCTCCGCAGGCTCCCTATACCATACATTATTACCCAAATGGCTAAGGTTAGTTAATAACATGTCTTGAGAAAAATGAGTGTCCTTCCATGGGATGTTACCAATTGTAACAGTGTAAGTCCCAGAACAGGGTCCTAAAAGATGTCAAAAGTGGTAGGATCAAGGCAAGTACAGAGGAAGACAATAGATAGTGTCTGCATTCAGGTAATTAGCCAGTTAAGCAATGGTTAACTATTTTAACAACCAATAAAGCTTTACCACTGTATATTGACTGAACTTCAGTTCTATCCTTAAATACTGAGATGGATTTTATACTATTTGTATAATGAAAGAGTTTCAAGGTTAAAAAATAACATCTTTAGTCCAAGCTCCTCAAGAATAACTTCAAATGATTGCATAGTATGATCCTTGGTGTAGAGTATAGCTTGAGAATTAAGTGGTTGACTTGTTAGTTAATGTGGGGGTAATTATTAATAACCATCCTACAACAAAATAAATTGAGCATTAAAATAAAAATGATGTATTTTGATTTATCATTTCAAGATGATCTCAGGGTTACTATTACAGATACTGTTTATTGTTGTATACATATACTAGAAAAACAATTGTAGAACATATGAGCCCGTGTTTTATAAGCCAGTTGTTTATGGGATAATTATCATAAAAGAACTGTATAACTTAGAAAAACATTCTTTCATGTACTCATATTCCATAGAACAGTTGCACTCATAAGAGAATTTTTTTCAAACCTGAAAAAGCTATTTTAAACACATCTCTTACAAGGTTACCAATAAGTGCATAAACTTTCTAGTAAATGGTGGTGTTTCTGTAGGCACTTACAGAATGGTAGAGAAGTGTCAGGTAAGGTATTATTTTATGAATACTGAGCCTATGTAAAAGCCTCAAAAAGTTTTCCTGCATTTTCAGGTAATTGTTGAGTCTTAAATAATCCTTTTAAAACAAATTAGTTCTCTTTTAAAAGTTAAAAAGTAAAGATTGTTTTTTCGTACCTTCCCTTAAAACTGAATGTGATGGATTCTCAGGGTAAAAGTGCTGATGAACATCAAATAACTATAATCTAACAACTACGTGACTCTACAAATGGTCTGAGGACATAATGATTTAAAATGTTTTAAAGAATTATTAAAATTGCATCTCTGATTTCCATAAAAAGCAGGTTGTGCTTCAAGAAAAGATGGTGAAATGTGCCTAAGTGCCTAATGCTATTTGTTTCTGGTGGATTCAATCTCTTATGGTTTTTCTTTGCTTGACTTCTTTTGAACTTAGAATTTTTGTGATTTCTTTCTCTTATTAAATTTTATCAGTGCATTTTCTTCTTTTCCTACTAAGGAATAGTAGGCCCCAATCATTTTAGTACCAGGGACAGGTTTATGGATGTCAATTTTTCCATAGACAAGGACTGGGCTTGGGGTGCAGGTAGAAGGCATTGTTTCTAGGTTTTATTTTCATAAGGAACCAAAGACTTAGATTCCTAGCATATTCACAGGAGGGTTTGCACTCCTATGAGAATCTAATGATGCTACTGATCTGACAGGAAGTAGAGCACTTGTGCTAGTGTGAGAGAGAGGGTGTGAATTAGATGAAGCTTACCTTGTTTGCCTACTGCTCAATTTCAATGTGCAGCCTGGTTCTTAACAGGCCACAGAGCTAACTATTACCAGTCTGTGGTCTGGGATTTGGGGACCCCTGATTTAGTATTAACCCACAAATTAAAACACACATTTTTCAATTACTACAGTCTAATGAAAAGTAATAGTACTTCCCACAAAACGAAAAGATCATGGAAATGTTTACTCCATTTACTTCTTTCCCACTTTTTGTGTAATTTTTATATTACACAATTTCTATGAAAGCACAATGTCTGATATGATTCAATAGTTTTAGGACTAACAACTGAATCATATCAGACATTGTTCTTTCATAGCCTTTGGTTTTCAATAGTTTTATTGCTATATCTCTCAATATAGGTACTTTGTATTTTTGTATTCTTAATCCTTTTGTCATATGTGGTTTCTTGAACCATGTTTTTTATCAGTTTTCAAAAATTATCCCTTTAAACATTACTTCTTTACTCTGTCCTTCAGCAAATTAAATAATACATATCCTATTGCTTATATATTTCTTATATTCTTTGAATTTTACATTCTTTTGTTCTCCACAGTGGGATATTTTACCCTGATGTACCTTCTCTTTTAAACTATGTCTAAAATTGTATTGAATCAATATATTGAGTTTTTATTGTCTGATGTTTCACTCTCCACTTCGTGAATTCTCATTTTATAACACGTTGTATTTTTAACTTATTGCTGAAATTCTCTTGTTATTAAATTTTCTTGAAAATATTAATTGATACTATTTTCAAGTTTATGTGAAATAGTTATGCTTCACAATCTCTCTGTGTGTCCTGTTTTTCTATTAGTTTTTGGTCACTTCATATTTCTGCATGAACTGACCCAATGCATGATTGGTCTTACCTAAATGCTACACATTGTACATGAATTTTAGAGTTTTGGTTGTCCAAAATGTTTATTCTTCTAGAGAGGGTTTAGTCTTGCCTCTGGCAGTTGGTTGGTCTACAAACACCATTTATTTAAGCATTCAGTCTATCCAAAGTTCTATCAGATTCTGACTTTATGAAAACTGGTATTTTTTCTGGATTTCTCTATATCTTATATAGCCTTTTGAGGTCAGAATTGAGGACTAAAAATGTTTAACTGGGTTAAACTTCAATGTCCTAGACTCCATTTCTCTGTCACTAAAATTGGCACAAACTCTAACTGTACTCTCTAACAATATTTGATTTTAGATATCGGCTCTTTACTTCTTTGATGCCGTGGTGACTCTGGTACCTTCAAAAGTATATTTCTTAGCCCAATGTGGTATCTTACAGCTACAATCCCAGCTACTCAGTGGCTGAGGCAGTAGGATCACAAGTTTGAGGACAGTCTAGGAAACTTCAGAAGACTGTATCTCAAAAGTTTAAAAGTCTGGTTATGTGACTCAGTGGTAGGTCTTCTTTGTGTTTAATCACCAGTAGTGCAGAAAAGAGATTTATGATGTTTCACTCAGTTTCTACTACACCTTTTCTTGATAATTATCATTCTAAAATAAGCTAGTAAATCATTCTAGAAACAACTCCTCCAAACTGGATTTTTATTTTGTCATCCTGAAAATTAGTAAATTATAAAGGTGTAACCAATTCTGGAATATGGAAGAGAGAAGTCAAAACCAAAAACAGAAAAAAATTAAATTTGCATAAAGCATACACTATGTAATACAATAAGTGCTCAGTGTACTGTCATAATATATTTAGAAAAATAATAGAAGATATTATAGCAAATGTGTTAGTTACTATTCTTATTGCTGAGACAAAATTCCCAACATGCAATTTTTTATAAAGAGACTACAAAATAGTATTAAAATTGAAAATTTCTAAGTGATATACAATTTCACTTAACAAAGTAATATGAATTTCACAGTATTTGTTGTAATACATAGTGTTATCTTTCATCCAGTTATTCATATTACCATATATGTACATGCAAAATTGGAAAAAGAAAGAGTAAAATAAATAATAAATTAAGAAACTCTTGAAAAAAAAGAGACAAAATAAATTAAGCATTATCTACTCCTTTCTATACACCAGCAGAAATCCACAATACAATTGTCCAAACAGTCCTGCTTACATACCTAGATAAATCTCTTTCACCCACTCCCTCTTCTGTCCTTCTCAACTCAGTAAGTCTTTACTTTTCAAAAAGCTCATTCGCTTTTCTCAATATCTGTTATATCCTTCATATTTGATTTTCTCTTCCAGGTTGTCACACTAAGGAGAAAATATGATGTTTTCACATGCTGGTCTGACTTATTTCACTTAAGAGAATGGTCTCTAGTTGCACCCATTTCCCAACAAAAGTCTCAAATTTAACTTATTTTATATCTGAATAATACTCCATTGTATGAAAGTACCACGTCTTCTTTATCCATTACTCAGTTGATAGACATCTGGGTTATTTTCAGGATTTAGCTATGACAAATTGCGCTGCTCTAAACATGGGTGCACATTTATCTATGTGGTATGAGGTTTTCAGTTCTTCAAACATGCACAGTTTCAGGGAGGAAAGTTTTATTTAGCTCACAGTTTGTAGGTATTTCAGTCCACAATAAGTTGGCTCCAAGGCAGGGTGGCCTAGCACACAGGGATCAAAGAATCAAAATAGTTCATGACAGGCAGAAAAATACCAACGAGGGGAATATCTGGATTAAATAGGATCTCTAATCCTACCCTTTTAAGGAATCCACACATTGATTTCCACAGTGTTTGTACCAGTCTACCCTCCCACAAACAGTGGAGAAAGTCTCCTTTTTCCTCATAGCCCCACCAGCATTTGTTATAGGCTGACTTCTTGATGTTAGCCATTCTTTCTGGGGTGAGATGGTGTCTCAGTGCTGTTTTAATTTGTATTTTTCAAATGACCAGTGGTGTTGAACATTTTTTATATATTTACTTGCCATCTTTGTTTCTTCATCTGAAAAGTGTATTTATCTCAGATGTCCATTTTTAAATTGGGTCTTTGAATTGGAGGGGATGATTTTTTAATCATTTATATATTCTAGATAGAAGGCCTTCAAACATGCACAGTTTAAGGGAGGAAAGTTTTATTTAGCTCACAGTTTGTAGGGATTTCAGTACACAATAAGTTGGCTCCAAGGCAGGGTGGCCTGGCACACAGGTATCACAGAAGTAAAATAGTTCATGCCAGGCAGAATGTAGCAAAATTAGCAAAGGAGCAAACACAGCTCTTTATAATCCTATATTTTATCCATGTTACTCAGGGTGAGTATCAACTGCACCCTTAATCCTAGCACCCATGATTCTAGCATTGCAAGGTGAATTATTCACACACTGTAGATCCAAATGCTCTGAAAAAGCTCCAGTCATGACCACATAAGTGTACGGGGTACATCTGGACACAAACCATAACATTCCTCCCTTGACCCCACAAAGACTTATGCATGTCCCTTTATGAAAAAAGCAGTTAGTCCATCTCCAAGAGTTGCCTAAGTCCTAACAGTTTCCCTCTTGCTAATACATCTAAGTCTTAAGTCTCTTCTGAGATTTAAGGTAAACTTGTAGCTTCTCTCAGGGGCTGACTATGCTCCTTCCTTGCAGTATTTCTCAGATGATATACATTTCTGGCTTCTTCCAACTTCTAGGATCTCTACTTGATCTTGAGCTTCACACCCACAGCTTTACACATTGCCCTCTTAGGGTACACTGCATGGTTTCCCAGGCCCTCTAAAAGCATTTCTGACCCCACAACTCTTGCATTTTGCATGTGCAGAAAACCAGCACCACATGGATGATGCTAAGGTCTGCTGCCAAATGGAGCAGCACACAGGCTTTCTTCTTTTTTGGCTGTAGAGGCTGAGTTCCTGGATCACTGAACCCAATCCCAAGGAATAAATTCTCCATGGTGCCACCATTCTGGAGTATAGTGCTGTGGGATACTCTTCTCAGTACAAATGTACAAATTCTTTTACCTTTGCAACTCTGATTCTGCAAGGACTGGAACCCAGCTGTTTTGTATAACATCCTCAAGCCACATTTTCTGTTGTCTTCTTCTGAAATACTTAGCTTTTTCTTGCTAGTCCTTTCAGGGACCAATTTTTCCTCTGTTCCATCTTTGTAGGCCTAAACTTTAATGGAACTTCTTTTCTGGCCAAAATCACAAGTTTTTCAATCATTCTACTGGGCTCTTTGCTCTTGATTCTCAACATGATTCTGACTAAAAGTCCACAACAGTAGCATTAGATTGCCATAAAATTCCTTCTGCAATATCAATTAGTCTACTGCCTTTAATCTTAGTCTTAGAAAAAGTCTCTGGACATTAGCAAAATGTAGACAAAATTTCTGCTAAGCCATAACACATATTGTCTGGAGTCCAACAGGTAATATAGCCCTTCTTCCCCCCAAATATCTTCTGAGTCTGGTCTTTAGTGGCAGCATTTCTATCAGCCTTCTGGTTTTCTTTGTTCTGATCAGAATCTCCCATCAAATACAGAACCTCCAAACCTTTATTAATTCTTACCCTTCTCACAGTCACATACTCTAGATCCACCTACCTCTAAAAAAGCCCCACTCATGACCAAATGTGATTTTGATAACCTCTAGACAAAAGCTATAACACACATAAAATAAAGAATAATACAAAAATTATTTTAAAAGCTTTCCATTATAGGATAGCAACTTTTGAGTGGGAAAATTTAAAGTGAAGTAAAACTACTTGAAAGATTTCTTTCAAAACAAATATCTTGAAAACACCAAAGGAGACAAACATATAGAAAACAATCTGGCTCTCTCCAACCCATAACTTATGGCTAAGTGGAGGGGAACCTGACTCTCAGAAACAAGGTAAATGCCCAGGGCTGGGATTTCCAGGGAAAAGTAGCAGTAGAGTCCTCAGCCAATGCAAACTGTAGAAACTGCATGGGGTTATGCTCTAAAGGTATGTCTTGTACATGGTAGGCCATAGCTATTGAGGGATTCCAGTATAGGTGCCTACCATTTTGCCACAGTCTGAAAGTGCCTAATGACACTGAGTACTTCTATACTTGCCCTGCTACCTACATTCAGAACAGGTCTGAGGTCTGGTTGCCCTCCCTATCTACCAACATGAGCAAGGACACGTCTCACTGTGAACACTGCGTAGCCTGGTGCAAATGGAGACACTTCAGGAACAGAGGATGCACTTCTAAAAAAACTAACAGGCCATATGGCTAGACAAACAAAAAAAAAACTTGACATGCTAGACTACAAAATTATAGATCTAGAAAGGAAACCACTCATTCAAAAGCACAGAGAAAAAAATGCATGTGTGTATTTTTGGACTAATCTTTTTTTCTATTTCCCCCCTTTTAATATTTCCCCCTTTGTTTATCTTATTACCTTTTTCCTTTTAACTTTTTTCCATGTATTCTTCAACTAATTTCTTTTTTCTCCATTTTTATCTACTTTTTCTCATCTGTTTTTCCTGCTACCTTTGTATGGTTCTACAATTATTTTTTACTCTTTACTGAGATCACTTGTCTCACTTTTTTCCTCTTTCTCACTTTCCATTGTCAATATTTTAGCTTTTCTTCTTACATTCTCCTATTTCCAAGCCTGTATGTTATCAGTGGTATGACCATTAAGCTTTATTAAGTTTTAGATACTTAACTCCATGTTACTATTACTGAATCCTTTTTTTTTTTAAAGACAGAGTCTTGCTGCACAGTTTAGGGAAGCTTTGAACTCAATAAGTGCCCAGGCTGTCCTCAAACTCACAGTGATCCTTCTACCTCAGCCTCTCAAATGCTGGCACTACAAGTATGATCACCATGTCCAGCCTGTTGAATGCTTTCCTATCATTAGCGTAGGTACCACTGTTGCCTTTAGGAGATATTCGGTGTATGTTAATACGTGAATTTTCTTAGTGCTTATCCTAAAATTTAGGTTTCTAAGGCAAAAGGAGATAGTTAGTGATTCTTATTGTATGTCAATGACCAGTTTATCTTGACAATATTACTTTCTTTAATCTACTTGATACTGCCAGAATTTCATAATTGTTGACATTAGTAGGTTTTCTCTGTATGCAAAATTACCTTTATGGCACTAACAATACTGTGGTCCATTTCTGGAGAACTGGTTGCTAGACCAATTATCTTCCATCATCTTCTTTAAAGTTAACATGGATGATCAGATCTTGGGAGAGAGGCAAGGGACTATAGTTAGTCACATTCTGAATGCATCCCTGAAAAGCAGATTAAAGGTAGCTTCATATTGGCAGCAAAGTATTTCACTATATGTGGCAACAAACCTAAGCAAAAAAGAATCAAGAAAACAAAAATAGAAACATGAGTAGTCAAGACAACAAAATGCCTCCACAAACTTCCAAATCCCCCAGAATTAATCCATAAATTATCTAGCTAGAGCAAAACCAAATCTACACAGGTGAGTTACTCAAAAAGAATAACAAAGGTGACTAAAACATCAGTCAATAAGGTGCTTGGTGGGCTCACAGAAGATATAAATAAACATATGAATATAATAAATAAAATGATCACAGAGCTTATAGAAGACACTAAAAAAGGTAGCTGAGCTAAGCAAAATTATGTAAAACAGAAATGACCAATTTATCAGAGTGTTAGAGTCCATGAAAAGTTTCAAACAAAAATACAAAGGATTAAAAATTTTATAGAAACAACCCCATATGAGGACAAATATTAGCATTAGAAAATAAGGCTGTTTTCAATGATCAATTACTCAGAGAAAGCTTAAAAATAAAAAATGAACATGAAAACTGTATTCAATAGCTGCTTGATGACAAAAAGACAACTAATATAAAATTAACTAGGATAAGTGAAAAAAATTAGGAAACATACAGAGGGCATAAACATACTGTTTACAGAAATAGCAGAAAGTTTCATAATATATGAAAGAAGAGGACCATAGGACCCCAAAGAGCAGTCTTATTTAAAAACAACCCTTCCATGATACATGACATTCAAAATTCTAGATGTTCAAACAGGGACAGAATCTTAAAAGCTATTAGAGAAAAACTCCAAGTTATTTATAAAGGTAAACCAATTATAATTATAATAGACATCTCAACACAAACTTTAAGACCAAGAGAACCTCGAGTGAAGTGTTTCAATCCCTAAAATATAACAACTTCCAGATTAATAAATCCTGCAAAACATTCTTTCAAAATTGATGGACAAATAAAGTATTTCCACAACAAAAGAGCCTCAAGAAATTTATGACTGCCACACCAGCACTAGAAAAATTATCCTATCTATAGGATATGAGGCTATCCTAGAAAGGGACACTTTAATGAGCAATGCCAAAATGTGGTAATAAAATGAGTACATTAGAAAGGATGAGAAGTAAAGCAGAAAGAAGAAAAAAAGGAAATTGGCAACAGAAAATAATGCAATGCCAGGAATATGTCAATACACAGCAAACACATTTATTCCAAACCGAAATTCACAGACTGAAATTCAGAATGGAAAACAATATTCCATGCAACAGAAATCTATAAAAAAGCAAGATTAGATGTCCTAATCTCAGATAAAGAAGATTTCAGGTCAAACTGATCAGAAGCGGGGCTGGGGAGATGGCTCAGTAGAATAAGCACTTCCCTGGCAAGCACAAGGGCCTGAGTTCAATCCCCGGCTCCAAAAAAAAAAAAAAAAAAAAAAAAACCTGATCAGAAGAGGCAAAGATTATCACTACGTATTGATCAAATGAGCAAGTCAACCATAAAAGGAAAATTTTAAATATATATGAATGAAACACTGATATGTCTAATTTTGTAAAAGAACACTACTAGATATATAGATCTGAAAAACACCAACACAATTATGATGGGGGACTCAAAAACTCCCAACACAGAAGGATCTAGTAGACAATAAATCATCGAAGAAATATGAGTTTAATCAAACCAAGTAGATAACAGAATGTGTCACCCAACAACATAATACACATTCTTTTCAACAGTACATAGAAATTTCTCTAAAACGCACTATATTTTAAGTAATACAACGGCTTCGGTAAATACAAAAGAATTGAAATAATCCCAAGGATATTACCAGATCAGAGTGCAGTAAAATTATAAATCAATGGCAAAAGAAACCATAGAAATTATGTAAACACATGGAATTTTAAAAATGCCCTCTTGAATAATCAAGAAGAAATCAAGGAAGAAATTAGACTATTCCTAGAATCAAATGATAATGCTTGTACAATACATCAGAACCTGTGGGAAACACTCTAAGCAGTCCTGTGAGGGATGTTTAGAACTCCGAATGCTCACATCAGAAAAATAGAATGAATCCAAATCAATAACTTAAAGATGCACCTCAAGATCTGAGAAAAGTGAGAGCAATCCAAATCCAAGACTAGTGCAAGGAAGAAAATTATAAAAGTTAGAACAAAAAATAGTGAAATTGAGACTAAAAAAATCAAAGACCTAAGAACTAAAGATTTGGTTCTTTCTTTGAAAGATTGAATGGAAGAGGCAAAAATTATAGCTAATGTGATGGGACAAAAGAAAAGAAAAAACCCAAATTAAAGCAGTGAAAATGCTGTGGAGATAGCTCAGTGGCTTATGCGCCAGCCTAGCAAGTGCAGGGTCCTGAGTTCGAAGCCTAGTACTGAAACAAGCAAACAAAAGACAGTGAGAAAGAAAAAGGGAAAAATCAAAGCAGACTTTCCAGCAACCCAGAAAATTATCAATATCTACTTTGAGAAACTGTAACAAAATGGAGAATTCAGATAAAATGCATGGATTCCTAGATATGTATGAATCACCAAAACTGAACCAAGGAGGCATAAAAACCTGAATAATCCAATACCTGACAATAAATTTAAATAAAAAAACTACAAACTAAGAATAACTCGGATCCTGATGGATTTACTGCTAAATTCCAGAAGAATTTTAGGAAATATCTAACATCAATGTTCTTCAAACTCTTTATACTGAAAGGAAAAGAGTACTGCCCAAATCATTCCTGGAAGCGAGAATTACCCTGACTCCAAAACCAGAAAAAGGTTCTAACAAAAAAGAAAAGTACAGATCAGTTTATTTCATGAACACAGATGCAAAATCCTCAAAACAGTACTGGAAAACAGAATGTAACAAATAATATGAAAAAGTCAGACATCATAATAAAGTAGTATTCATCTCATGGGTACAAGGATGACTCAACACACATAAATCAACAAATATAATGGCCCACCTAAAGAGAAGCAAATACAAAATTCACATGATATTCTCAATAAGTATAGAAAAAACATTTGATGAAATCCAACATCCATTTATGATTTTTAAAAACCCTCGTATAGCTACCGAAGAAATTATCTTAATCTGATAAAAGTCATTTGTGAAAATCCAACAGGTAACATCATATTAAATGGGATAAAAGCAAAGGAAGAAGTTGAATTATCATTACTTGCAGATAACATAATCCTATACCTAGAATACTCAAGAAATCCCACCAAAAGTCTCCTAGCACTAATAATCAAATTAAATAGTATACCAGGATACAAAGTCAACACAAAAAATCAATAACAATGCTGTACACCAATAATAAACACACTGAAAAAAATTTAAGGAAACAGCATTGAGAAAAATAAATACATCAGAGATAACCTAGCCAAGGATATGAAAAACCTTTACAACAAATACTACAGTACTCTGAAAAAGGAGATTGAAGAGTACATCAGGATATGGAAAGAGATCACTTGTTTCTGGCTAGGCAGAACCAATATTGTCAAAATGACCATACTTCCAAAACTTGTACAAATGTAATGCAACCTCAATCAAAATAACAATAGCATTCCTATTGGAACTAGAGAAAACAACCTTTAAATTCTTATGGAGCCAGAAGATATCTATAATAGCAAAACTAATTCTGAGAAACAAGAGGATATCATAGTCCTGTACTTCAAGTAATACAACAAAGATTCATTGAATACTTCCTATCATCTTGTTTTGAAATTCTGTATCACTTTTATTTCTCTCTCTCTCTCTCTCTCTCTCTCTCTCTCTCTCTCTCTCTCTCTCTCTCTCTCGTATTTGGTACAGGGTCTCACTATGCATGGTCACCATGCCAGGACTTGGTGGTCAGCTCAGTAAACTCAGGGGAGGGGCTGATGCAACATGTGGTGCTGGGGATCAAACCCTAGTCCTTGTGCTTGCCTAAGCAGGCCTTAGTCCACTGAGCTGTCTCACTGGTCTGCTTTTTGTCTCTTTAACATCAAAAAAGAAATTAAAAATCATGGTATTGTCCTTAAAAACCTAAGACAGTTAGATCGATAAAAGAGAATAAATCATGTGCACACAATTCTAGTCACATTAAGCCACCCAATCATTGAAAATGGGGCCAAAAATTTATTCTGGAAGAAAGATATTCTCTTTAACAAATGATTCTGGAAAAACTAGCTATTCGCATGCAGAAGATTGAATCTAGAACCATACTTTTCAATATTCTCTAAACTATAATAAAAACAGATCAAAAATCTAAATGAAACACTTAACCTGATAGAGAATGTGACAGGTAAAACTCTTAAAGACATAGGCAGGCATAGAGAAGTACTTTTGAACAGAATCTCAATTATAGAAGACATAATAGCAAGTATCAACAACTGGAAACATCAAATTAAAATCTTTCTGATGCACAGTTCAAGATCCAACAAACAGAGTAAAAAGACAATTTACAGAACAGCTAAATTTTTTTCTTTTATTCCTCAGAGGACTAATATCTAGAATATATAAAGAACTCAAAAACTTAGACTCTCCAAAATAAAAAAAAAATTCAATCAAAATTGGGCAATTAAAATGAATACACATTCTCAGAAGAAGTACAACTGGTTAAGAATTACATGAATGGGGGCCAGGGAGATAGCTCAGCAGCATAAGTGCCTGCCTTGCAAGTGCAAGGTCCTGAGTTCAATCCCTGGTACCACAAACAAAAAAGAAAGAAAGAAGAAAAAAGAAAGAAAGAAAGAAAAAGAAAGAAAGAAAGAAAGAAAGAAAGAAAGAAAGAAAGAAAGAAAGAAAGAAAGAAAGAAAGGAAGAAAGAAGAAAGACAGACAGACAGACAGACAGACAGACAGACAGACAGAGAAAAGGATTCCATGAATAAGTGTTCAACATCTGTGCCAGATGTTGTTTTAATTGAGAAATGCCAATTAAAACAACATTGAGTTTCCCTCTTATTTCAAAGACAACCCCAGATATCACCAAGAAATAAGGCAATCACAAATGCTGGTGAGGCTGCAGTAGATAAAGGAATCCTTCAGCATTGTTGGTGGGAATGTAAACTAGTACAACCATTATGAAAATCACTATGAAGAGTACTCAAAAAACTAAAACAACAAATTCTAATCAACCCAGCTATTCCACTGCTAGAATTCCTGAAAGAATTATGGATATCATGTTTCAGTGACACATGCATACCCGTATTTATAGACCCACAGTTCACAATAACAAAATCTTGGAAGACAACTGTATACCCATCAACATATGAGTGAATAAAGAGAAGGTGGTATTTATACACACTGGAGCACTACTCCACAAAGAAGGATAAATGTCAATCATTGATAGGAAAATGGATGAACTTGAAGATCATAATATTAAGTGTTGTAAGTCAGACACATCAGCTTAAATATCACATGGTTTCTCTTATATGAACAACCCAAAATACAAATAGAGCACAAATTAAAAAATAATAAGAAATAGTGAGATGAATCTTTGACTTATAAGAAGGGGACCAGGAGATGGAGGAAAAGGAGAAACAGAAGAGGGGAAGGGTGCACTAAAATGAACTCAGATGTGTTACGTACATGTACCAACTCCCCAAGAGAAATGTGATCATTATATACTACAAACATTAAGAAAAATAGATATATATGCATGCACACACAGTGGTACACCATTAAACAAACATTTCTGGAAACATTGGCTGTACTGGTTGTCATTGTGTCAACTTGAGAGGCTGGAAGCTTGGCTGGATTGGTTTGGTGACACCATGCCTTGGGGCATGGCAGTCCTGCCCTGGGGTGGGGAAGGCCCACTCTAGAGGTGACTCAGCACAAAAAGAGATATAAAAGGGTTGAGGAAGTCTTCTGTGTGCAACTTCCTTGGAAAAGCTTGATCATTGCGGCCGCGCCACTTCAGAGGACCTCCAATCTTCACAGCAGCTGCAGCCACTTCCTTGAAAGAGCTGTGGTCTTAGCAGTCTGTGTGGTGGGAAAAAAAGAGAGGCTTGATGGACGCCATAGGTGTTGCCTCATCTGCTCTTTGTTGGTTTCTGCCGCCATGAACTGCTGTAGTCTGCTTTGAACCTAGTGGAGTACGGACTGAAACCTAAACTACCTGTGAAATAAATAAACCTTTAATTTCTTAATTTTGGGTGTCAGGTATTTTGCCCCAGCAATGAGTGAAAAGTAGCAAAGACAATGGCCACAGTTGTGTTCATCACCCGATGCAGAGTTTACAAAAAAAAAAAAAAATTGTCATGATTCTCTTTCTGAATCAAATTGTTCACAAATAAAGGCATTCCTGAACCAAAGTATGATTGAGGGCGAATTTGATTCAAAGAAAATCTTCACCTTGTTTTTTTTTTCCACTTTAGAGGGAAAATCAGAACAAATTAAGAAATATTTTAGTAACTAAAGATTATTGATAGAACTATCAAAAGGCAATCAGAAATAAATATGTTAATGGAACTTTTATTGCAGTAACAAGTTACTAGATATTAATGCTCTTGCCATTTGGATTTTAGAGACTATATTTTTATAAAGGTTACAAATATATGTAATGTGATCTAATCTGACAATAAAATTATGCCTGCTGTTTTTTAGATATAAATGTCCCCCAAACATCTCACTGTTCAAAAGATGATGGGCTTTTTGACCAGTGATTGGCACATGAAGGCACTAAATTTATTAGTAGATTACTATATTGCCCAAATCATAACTTGATGTCATTTTTGCGAAGGAATATAAAATTAGAAGTTGTAACCCAGTTCAAGGATGTACATCATCAGCATTTGACTCTGAGAACTATACCTTTACCCTGGCCTCTTCATGAATTCTATTTCCTCTCTCTCTACTTCCCTTCCAACATGGGGTGAGCCAGTTTTCTCTGATGACCATTTCTCCAAGATGTTTCTAAAGACATAAAGCTATGGAGGAAGCTGATCATAGTCTGAAAATCTCAGCCAAATAAATCTTTTCCCATTTAAATCAATTTTCTCAAGTATTCTGTCACAGAATCAAACAGCTGACTAATACAAGATCACTGAAAGCTTGCCGTTTAATCTTCCTCTCCTAGGTGTGGCATTGGTTAGCATTCTCTAGGGAAGCAAAGTTAATTTCAGTATATAAAATCATTGATATAAATCATTGATTATCTCCATATATCCATCTACAGATAATCTAGATTTGCATAGCACTCAGTTCCTAGGAACCCAAATCCCTCATTTTATCCCTAATGTCTGAGGTGCTTATTGCTTGAAACTAAAATAAAAGTTTTAAGAAACTAGTCAAGAAACTTGTTTTTCTTGCTCTTGTTTCTACTCTTCAAAATAAAACAAAACTATAATTTAAAAAATAAATGAATGTGAAAGGTTAAAAAAAAGAAGCTACAGGGTGACTATGTGAATATAATCCATGTATCTAGAAAGAGACTTAAGATACTTGCTCACATATGATTATGAAATCTAAGATGTCTCATGATCTTCTTTCTTTAAGCTGGAGATTCAAAAAAGCTGGAGGGCCGGAGATTCAATGATGCAGATTCTATTTGTATGTGAAGGCCTGAGAACATGGATCACTGAGCACTGAGATGATTGATGTCTTAACTCTAACACTACACTAGTTACTTCAGCTTTTGGCTGCCTTTATTTCTACATGAGCCCTCAACAAATTGGATAATGTTCCTATATAATGGGAAGGGCCATCTGCTTTATTCAGCCTACAAACTTCAAAAGCTAATCTCTTCCAGAAATGCTCTGACAGATACACCCAAATATAGTGTTTAACTATATGAACATCTGTGAACTAGTCAAGTTAACACAAAGTTAACTATTCCACTGAGTGTTACTTCTTGTAATAACTTCTCCACATTTTGTCATTTTTATGTCTAAGAAAATAAAACAGCACATTGAATACTAACCTTTACAGTCCATAACTATAAAGAACACTTTAGAGATCCAGTCCTAGCCCAGGTCCGGTGAGTGTGTGGGAGAGCTTGCAGCTACCCTGCACCGGTGGGACCTGCCAGTCCCAACCCAGGCATGGCGTGGGTGAGAACCTCTTCCACCCCCTTGGGGGCCTCCCCAACACTACGCAACCACCTACCCTGCCCACTGCATGAGAATATTTGCCACATTCTAGGGACACCCAGATCCCGTCCTAGCCCAGGTACAGGGAGTGTGTGGGACAGCTTCGGGCTACGCTGCACTGGTGGGAACTGCCAGTCCCAGCCCAGACACAGCGCAGGTGAGACCCTCTTCTACTCCCTTGAGAACCTCACCACTGCTCCGAGGCACCCCCACACCCTGCCTACCCTGGGAGAATTTCTGCCGCATTCTGGGGACCCCCAGATCCAGTCCTAGCCCAGGCTCAGTGAGTGTGTGGGAGAGCTGCCTCTACC
>NW_004525027.1:101842-106177 GCF_000260255.1 Octodon degus
GGCTTCTGAAATAATGAAAAAGCTGCAGAAAGGTATAGACGAACTCAGATTGGAAATGAAAAAAGTAATTCCTGAATTAATAACATCTGCAGTAAAGAATCAAATGCAGAAACATATGGAGGAAACCCAATGCCCACCCGGAACAAGTACAGATGACACTAGCACAGCTCAAATGTATGAATTAATAGCGTTGATAGTAAATAAGCAACAGCAGAAAGTCATAGAGGAACTCAGAGCAGAAATCTTTTCTACTACCTCAGCTCAAATGTATGAATTAATAGAATCAATAGTAAATAAGGAACAGCAGAAAGTTATGGAGGAAGTCAGAGTGGAATTTACTGAAATAAGAAAAGAATTACTGGAACTCATTGCATCTGAAGTAAAGAATCAACTACAGAAACATAGGGAGGAAAACCGATCTGAAAAAAACACTGCAGTAAAAGAATTAATAACTGCTTCTAGAGAAGACAATGATAAAAAATAGAGGAGATTAGAAAAATGATGGATTCCTTAAATGAGCAATACAGGAAAGAAGTAGATCGCATGAAGCAGAGTCAAAGAGATATAGAGGAACTGAAAATCTCAATCACAAACTTGCAAAACCATTTAAGTGAAAGTGAAGACAGAGTTTCAGATCTTAAAGATGCTGGTGAAGCTAGTGAAAAGGTAAGAAAGGATCTCTTAAAAACAACTAGGATGCAGGAAAAAATAATCCATCACGTGCAAGATGCTGCAAAGATGAACAACGTGAGACTAATAGGCATCGATGAGAAAGAAGGAGTCAATACAATTGACATTAAAAAAATATGGGCATAAGTAATAGCAGAAAAATTCCCAAATATGAGGAAACAATCTGACATTCAGGTAACTAAAGCATACAGAATACGAAGTAACCTCAACCCAACTTAAAACACATCGAGACATAGAATAGTCAAGATCCCAGAAATTCAGCACAAGAATAATATACTGAAAGCCGCTAGAGAAAAGAAGCAGATCACAATCAAAGGAAAGCCCATCAGAATTATGGCTGACTTCTCTTCACAAACAATGCAGGCAAGAAGAGCATGGAGCAGAGTACTTCAAGTCCTCTATGGAAACAAATTTCATCCCAGACTACTATACCCTGCAAAATTCCCTTTCAAGTTTGATGGAAAAGTGAAGTACTTTCATGGCAAAGACCAACTAAAGAATTTCATGATGACAAAGCCAACACTACACAGGCTACTGAAAGATGTCCTAAAGAGGGACCAAAATGATCAGAACTCCATGAATGAGATCAGAAGCAACCAAGTAGGGCAAGAAATTAAACACAGGAGAAAAAGGAATAAACAACAACAGGTAAATAACATGTCAATGTAAGTCAATATATCTAAATTATAACCATCAATGTAAATGGACTGAATTCACCAATTAAGAGAAACAGACTAGCACAGTGGATTAGGAAACAAAATCCAACACTATGCTGTATACATGAAACACATTTAACTCAACAAGACATTCATAGGCTGAATGTCTAAGGGTGACACAATACTACATGCCCCAGCACCACAGAAAAAAGCAGGGGTAGCAATACTATTGTCGGAGAGTCTCAACTTCAAACCAACAATGATCAAGTGAAATAAAGAAGGCCACTATATAGTGGTTATGGGAAAAATTCAAGAGGAAGAGGTAACACTCATAACTATGTATGCACCAAACATGGTACCACCCAACTGTATAAAGCAAATCTTAATGGACATAAAAAATCTAATGTCCATTACCACAATCATTTTTTTTTTGTCTGAGTGCCTTCAGGGCAGGTTTGACTGGCTTGAGTTGTGGGGATTGAACAACAGCAATCAAAACCTGACAGCTTTGTTGAACCAACCACTTAAAGAACTCAGCTAAGGGGCAGGCCCTCAAATCCCACAATCTTAACAGGAGATTTTAACACCCACTTACCCAAAAAGATAGGTCAGCCACACAAAAAATTAGCAAAGAAATAACACAACTGAACCAGAGCTTGAAACAAATGGACTTGGTGGACATATACAGAGTGTTCCACCCAAACACAGCTGAATACACATTTTTCTCAGCTGCACATGGGTCATTTTCTAAAATAGACAACATACTAGTAAATAGGTCATGCTTAAATATATGCAAGAAAACAGAAATTATCCCATGCATAATATCTGACCACAGTGCAATGAAACTGGAAATAAATGACAAAAGAAACCAGAAAAGAACTCTAAATACATGGAAATTAAACGACACCCTACTTAGCAAACAATGGGTCACAGATGAAATTAAACAAGAAATTCAACAATATCTACAATTCAGTGAAACTTCAAGCAAAATTTACTGGAATTTATGGGATATGATGAAAGCATTTCTCAGAGGAAAATCCAGAGCTGTGAACTCACACATTAGGTAAACAGAACAGGAACAAATAAATACCCTAATGCTGCACATTCAACAACTAGAAAAGGAAGAGCAAACCAAACCCAGAGCCCAAAGACAGGAAGAAATCATAAAGATTAGAGCAGAAATTAATTCAATTGAGACAAAGAAATCAATTCAAAGAATTAAAAAAACAAAAAGTTGGTTCTGTGAAAGATTAAATAAAATCGATAAGTCCCTAGCTAACCTCATCAAAGACAGGAAAGAAAAAATTCAAATACAAGCAATAAGGAATGAAGAGGGTATAATTACCACAGACCCAGGGGAAACTCAGAAGATTATCAATAGCTACTTTGAGAATCTTTACTCTCACAGAATAGAAGACACAGACGAAATGGACAGATTCCTAGAAAGGTACAAATTACCACAACTCAATGTACAAGATATGACCACTCTCCATAACTCAATAACAGCCAATGAAATAGAAGATGTAATAAAAAACCTACTGACAAAGAAAAGTCCAGGTTTGGATGGATTCGCAGCTCAATTGTACTAGAAATTTACAGAAGATGTAGTCCCTATACTCCTCAAAATCTTCCATGAAATTGAAAAGAAAGCAATCCTCCCAAAATCATTCCTTGAAGCAAGTATTATACTGATACCAAAACCAGGGAAAGACACAACTAAGAAAGAGAACTACAGGTCAATCTCCCTCATGAACATAGATGCCAAAATCCTAGCAAATAGAATACAGCAAAGTATCAGTAACATAATACACCATGACCAGGTAGGATTCATCCCAGGGATGCAAGGATGATTCAATATTCAAAAATCTATAAGTGTAACACACTATATCAATAGAGTGAAAACTAAAAACCACATGATCATCTCCATTGATGCAGGAAAGGCTTTTGACAAAGGCCAAAACTCATTCGTGTTCAAAGTCCTACCGAAAATTGGAATAGATGCCCTCTACTTCAATCTGGTAAAAGACATTCATGAAAACCCAATGGCTAACATGATTATAAATAGGGAAAAATGGAAATCTTTAACTCTTCGATCTGGTACAAGACAAGGATTTCCTCTATCACCAATCCTCTTCAGTATAGTTCTAAATCATTAGCTACAGCCATTAAACAAGGGAGAGAAATAAAAGGAATAAGAATAGGTAAATAAGAAGTCAAAATATCATTGTTTGTAGATGACATGATACTTTACTTGAAAGACCAAAAAACTCCACCAAGAAGCTACTAGAGTTAATTCAGAAATTCAGTAGCACAAAAGGTTATAAAGTCAATGCCCAAAAATTCAATAGCATTCCTCTACACAGATAACAAGCAAAATGAGAGGAAAATTGTAGAAACAATACCTTTTCCAATAGCACTGAGGAAAATGAAATACCTTGGAATTAATCTAACTAACAAAGTTAAAGATCTTTTCAAGGAAAATTTTAGTACTCTTAAAAAAGAGATCATAGAGGAGTTCAGAAAAGGGGAAGATATTCCATGTGCCTGGATAGGAAAAACCAACATTGTGAAGATGGCCATACTCCCAAAATTGCTGAAAAGATTCAATGCAATCCCTGTCAAACTAACACCAACATACCTCACAGAGCTAGAGAAATCATTCCTGAAATTTATTTGGAACCAGATATGACCTAGAATAGCAAAGGCAATCCTGGGCAATCAAAAAAAAGGCAGGAGGCATTACAATTACTGACTTGAAATTATACTACAAGGCTACTGTGAAAAAATCAGCATGGTACTGGCAACAAAATAGACCTGAGAATCAATGGAATAGATTAGAAGACACTGAAGCCCCTACGAACACACTCAGCCACCTTATCTTTGACAAAGGGGCCAAACATACTCACCGGAAGAAAGATAGCCTCTTTAACAAATGGTGCTGGAAAAACTGGCTCTTTACATGCTGAAAACTCAAACTTGACCCAGGTCT
>NW_004525027.1:107157-119503 GCF_000260255.1 Octodon degus
ATAAATAAATAAATAAATAAATAAATAAATAAATAAAGTTGGACTGGAAATCCCATTTAAACCAGATATTCCTCTACTGGGAATTTTCACGGAGGCTCTGAAGACATCATATCATAGGGATATATGTGTGCCTATGTTCATAGCAGCACAATTTGTGATAGTCAAATCTTGGAAACAACCAAGATGCCCATCAACTGAGGAATGTATGAAAAAGATGTGGTATCTTTATACAATGGGGTATTACACAGCTATAAAAATGATAAACTCCAAGCCAATATATTGAAGTGGATGCCACCTAAAGATACACTCATAAATGAAATAAAAAGACACATATGTGTAAATATCCTATAGTTTTCCTAGTATAAGTACTCAAAAGAAGAAATACAAATAGAAAGGTATAATGCAAGTAAAAGGAAAGCAAGAACTTGAGGACTAACTAATTAAGAGAGGGAAAGGAGAAGAGCTAGGAAACTTGACAGTGACAAGCCATACAGTTATATGTAGAAGATGGGCAAGGCAATGGACTTGAGAATCTCCAGAAGATGTTTGAATCTAGCAGCTAATTGGAAAGATTCTTACCCTGACTAACTATATATACTGACACCTGTGAAATAAGCAATTGCACAGAAGATGACAATTCGTAATAATAGGTTCATGCTTGGAGTGCTTATCATTTTGGTCTTCTGAATATGGGCTGCTCATCATGACATGCCAGTTGCTGCTGTGCTGTCTCTTGGATAGATGATTGTTCAAAAAGAAGGGGGCGGTGAATGAAGGTAGGAGACAGGAAAAGGAATGTTGTGGGACTGTCCTGCTTCGAGGTTGTATATGGTTAGATTTCTGGACTTATGTGTAAACATAAGAATTATGTAATTCTTTATGCCTATTTTTAAAATATATTCTAATTTTTAAATGTTTTTCATCATATTCTGTAGGGACTTAAAGTTGAACATATCAATACTTGATGAAAAATACCTGTTCCATGTTATGCCTAAATTGTTTGATATTCAGACAGATTGTGAGGTTAGGCTTAACAGCCTAGGTTGTATGGTAAGAACAATAAACGTCTCTTCTGGAGGGTTACCAACCTAAGTTTGCAGACCAATATTAGAGAAAAAGGAGTACCACAAGGAAAGCCAACATTTTGTCCCTAGCCTCCCAAGGTCAATTAAGACTCAGGACATATGAGAACTTGTACAGTAATGTCATGTAACTCAGTAGTGTCCCAAATTTTCTGATCAAGGAGATTATGGGACCAAAGAGGAAAGTGATCAGTGATGTAAACTGTGCCTAAGGAGAATCATATGGAGAGAAAACATTCTCTCAGGCTTTCACAGAGAGCACATTGGCCAAGAAATGGCTGTGACTCATCTACATGGCTGACACTGACAAAGTTCTACAATCTGAGGTATAGGATCTCAGGATAAATCCTGAGGGGATTTCACTGACCTTATCAGACCCAAAAGCTACAACTCGTGTTGCATAAGTCTTTTTTTATCTTGGTCTTAACCATCCAGCAGAAAAGTATAAAGACAAAATATAAGAAGTAAAGCCATGCTGTTATGTTGAGCTGTAGGGGACTCAGGTCAATAATTTCTGACATTGCCATTCAAGCGGAAAATCCAATACTATTATGGACTGCTGGACTCTTTTACAACATTTTGCTGAGTTAACATACCTATAATATTCAAATAACGGAACTAAACAAGAAAAGGGGATACAGATGAATGTCCATTTTGTATCTGTGTATTCAAAATGGTTAAGATAGATATATAATTACATTCTCTTAATTATTAGAGGGATTTGTTGTAATAGTGTTTATAAATAGGATATCATGTCTGCTTCTTGTACAGCTATTAACCATTAGGAAGAATGTATGCAATGTGTTAATTATTGAAACTGTCTTACCAATTTGGTTTGAAACTGTCTCATTGCTAATGTTTCTCAGTAAAATTTTGCAGAAAAAAGCACACTTGAGAAACTGCTCTGATCTTTTATATTCAATCAGATAATTTTCAATGTAATGCTATTTAATATTTTAGTTATATGCAAAGAAAATATAAACATCTAGTCTCAAAGTCTCATGAGATTTTAGATCAAGATATTCCTTTTCTGTTTATATTTTCTCATAGAACATATAATGTTCAGAAATAAAGTGCAATACTCTTCGAGACACACTTTTCATTTATAACATTATGAACCCAAATGATACAACATGATAATTAATATATGTATATCCTGAAGTCTTTACCAAATCCATGCTCAAGAATTGAATTATTTCAAGTTTATGTGTCGTATTATATCATAATGTTTCTTTTCTCATAAATGGAAAAATAGAAAGGAACTGTGTTATTATCATTATCTACTGCCATCCTCAGCAGCCTGTAATAAGCCTCAAGACTATCTTCCTTTACTATACAGTAATGACTCACTTAGTTATATAACATTTAGTTCCTAAGAATTCAAATCTTTCATTTTCTCCTCAATCTCAAAGGTGCTTATTGCTGGAAGTTTAAAACAGGATCTTAAGGAAATATTCAAAAAGCTACAAATGAAGAGTGGAAATTGCAAGAAACTGACAGACTTTCCTTAGAATTATTATCACCTGTCCATTTATGTGCTCACTCTCCTGGTCACCCTACCTTCCAGAAGAATAAGGAGGTCCTTTTAGCTGTCACCCTAGGTGGCTCACCTGTCTCACCTTTGTTCCTGTTTATTTCAAGAGAAGAAATTTTTCAAAAACATTAGAAACAACACAGAATTTCAAAAAACATGATGATAGGAATCCAACAATGGCTGTTATATTGCATTTTTTGTCTTACATCTGGTAACCTATTCTTTTTGCTTAGTTTTGTTCTGCTTCGCTTTGTTTTTGTACCAGGAATTATACCCACAACCTTGTGCTTTCCAGGTAGGTGCTGCACCCCTGAGCTATATCACTTGCCATGTCCCTCCTCTATGTATGACAAGGCCCAGGAAAAAGCATTTAAAAGATAACAAAGGCAGAGAGCCCCACAAGTGACATTGAGAAGTGTGTTAAAGAGAAGGAAGGGAACAGGTTTTGAAACTCCCCAAAATAGAGCACACCCAGAAGAAAATTGGAGCTATTAAACTCAGAACAGGATTCATGTCTGATAATATTCAAAAGACTGTTCACTCCTGGTCAATGCCAGCTCAAAAGGAATATATATGACTCTTAATTACACCAAAAGATGCCTAACCTCACACAATATTTTTAAAATGCAAATGAAAACTTTAAAGAGACACTCTTGCTTTAATTTAATTTTTAGTAAATGATTATATTATACAATGATTATTTTTGTCATGGGCAGTTGGTACGTGTACATAGTACATCTTAATTCTCTTAATTATTCTTAATTCTTCTCCCCCTTCTGTAGGGAGCTGCGTGTAGCCCCGCCCTAGGATGGCACCGGTTTCCGCCTTCCACCCCCTCAGGGGGTGAGCGCTCCTGGTAATCAACAACTCCATAAAAGGCCAAGGCTTGGGCTAATGCATTGCTTCAGCATACCTGGACCAATGGACGGTACACACGTGGCGTCCCATGGTTGGAAGCCCTGAAATTTATAAGCTAAGAGCAGGGGCCTCGAGGAAAAAGAAGGCTGATGTAACAGGGCAATAAAAGCTGCGCAGACACAACCGGTGGTCGCGTCTTCCTTGCTGGCAAGGCCACGCGCGACACCCTTCCGCCTTTCCCTTTGCCCCTCTTTCATCTCTTTTGGCAAAAGATCTATCCAGGAAATACTTTTAATACAATTTTTGAAGAGGTTATCAGGAAATGTTCTCTCAAATATTGCTATTGAGAGTGTATAGTGCTAACTGCTGAATTTCAGAATCTAGTAAACTGCTTTGACCAAATAATTACACCTCTGCAAATTATCCAGCATATTTTTGACTTGTGTGTTTGAAGAAACACTTTGGAACACTAATTATAAATATTAAAATTACCTAGGTGTTACTGAGGATGATAAATAAGAAAATCATTCTGTGTCATAGAGTTAATAGAATACTATTTAGTTGATCATAAGAATGTGTGAGCTTTGTAAGTACTGATCTGGAAATATTTTTATCATTAAATTAAAGCAATAAGGAGCAGAACAGAATGCTTTAATATGTATCAATTTGTGATTTAAAAAATTAAAGACTTTAATTTCAATTTAATATAGAATATCTCTTGAAGAAGGATAAAACTGGTGATAGCTATTGTTTCTAGAGAAAAGAATAAGAAAACACCTTTTGGAGATGAGACTTCCTTTTCATGGTAGTCTTATACATTTAAAACTTTATGAGTATGTATCAACTACTGAGAACAAAATAAAATGAAAACTTTTCATTCTATTCAACAGAGAGGAGATAAAAAAGAACCTTAGTAATGGCTACTGCAGAAACGTGTCAGGTCCAGGAACCACATTTCAATAGAGAAAGAAGTAATGCTGAAGAAATGCACATGTTCTAGTGAGAATAGCTCACCAAAGCCCTTTGGCCCTGGATGAGAGAAGAGCAACAGGATAATAGCCAGATGTTGACTTGAGGTCATGGGGTAGAGGTCTCCAAGGTGACTCAAGAGAGCAGAGTACAGTGAATAACTCGTGTAAATAATCTCTTTATTTTTATCCATCTAAATAAAGGCTAATCACACATGTAGTGATTTGTAGAGCCTAAACACCATTATTAATAGCTTCTTTACTTAAATTGCTATACTGACTTCTGACTCTGTATATCAGTCAATGTTTACTAGAGAAACAGATATAATACAGGATATATAAATATATAACAATTTACTAGATTGGCTTACAAGGGCCAGGGGAGATGGCTCAGTAGAATAAGTGCTTGCCTGGCAAGTGCAAGGGCCTAAGTTCAATCCCTGGTTCCAAAACAAAAAAAAAAAGATTAGCTTACAGTGACCACCCAGAAAGTTGTGGAATTGCTGAGTGAATTAGATTGAGCTTCTCTTACTTAAATTGATACAATTAATCAATCATCATACCCTGGCTTTACTAACTGTGGAGGCTTAGAAATTTATTTCATTTCTTTGTGTCTCACTTTCCTCATCTACCCATATCATACAGATTCTAGGGAAATTCAGTGAACTAATAGGGGCAAGTTACTTATAACCGTGTCTAGTTTGTAATACACATAGTAGTCCCATGTTAGCCAGAGTTTCACTTTCCAAACTTATAGTTATCCATGTTCAATCACTGTCATTACGTAAAAATGTTAAAAGAAACTTCCACAGACATTTGCATGAAGGTATGAAAAGTGACAAAACTAATTAACTTTCATGTTATTTGATAACATTGCAGGACATATAGGAACAAAAACATAACATATATAGGGTGTGAGTCCCATTTGAAGTTTTAAACAACCACTAGGAGTCTTGAATGGTATCCTTTGCAGATAAGAGAGGAATGAATGCATATATTGGTTTCTAGGCTTTTCATAACAAAATACCACAACCTGGGTAGCTTATCAGAAATATGTTCCTCACAATCCTGGAGACTAGAAGTGTGAACTCAAGGTATCACATAGGTTGGTTTCTTCTAAAGCCTCTCTTTTTGGTTTGCATCTGGACAACTTGTCCTTGTTTATTCATGTGTCTGTCTCTCTGTGTAGGCTTGTTTACTAAACTCTAACTATAGGGAGACCTGAAATATTAAATTACAGCCTACATTAATAATGTCATCAAACCTTGATTACCTCTTTAAAGATCCTATCTCCAAGTATAGTTGCACTGCACTGAGAATAACAATGTGTAATACTAGGGCCATGCTTGAAATGCCTGTCATTCTGGTCTTCTAAAAGGGTACTGCTTCTAATATCATATCAATTAATGCTATGCTGTTTCTCAAGTAAATGTTTCTAAAAAAAGAAGAAAGGTAATAAATGCAAACAAGATACAAGACAAAGAAGTCATAGTACTGTCCTGCTACAATGTTGTATATGGTTAGATTTCTAAATTTCTGTGCAAAAATTTGTAATTGATTATTTCTATTTTTATTATTTTTTTACTTTTTTCATATTCTATAGGGATTAAAGTTTAGCATATCAATATTTGATGGAAAATACCTGTTCCATGTTATGTCTAAGTTGTTTGATATTCAGACAGTGATGTTAAGCTCAACTGCCTATGTTATAGGGTAATAATATCATTAAGCTTCTCTTGTGCACAGTTAAAAATTTAAGTTTGTAGACCAAAAGATTAGAGAAAAGGAAGGGCTACAAGGATAGCTAATATTTTGGCCCAAATCCTTCAAGGTCAGTATGAACTCAGGAAATAAGAGAACCTGTACTGTAACATCCTGTAACTCAGTGGTGTCCCAAATTTTCTGATCAAGGAGATTAAGGGGCCACAGAGAAAAGTAATCGATGATGTAGAGTGTGCCTAAGGAATGTTGCCTAGAGAGAAAACATTATCTCAGGCTTTTACAGGGGCAAATTGGTCAAGCAATGACTGTGACTCATCCACATAGCTGACACTGACAAAAGATCTATAAACTGCAATACAGGGTTTCAGGGTAAAACCTGAGGGGATTTGACTGACCTTGTCAAATACAAAAGTTACATGTTTTGTTATATAGGTCTTGCTTTATCTTGGTCTTAACCATCCAGCAGAAATGTATAAAATGAGGTATAAAAAATAAAGCCATATTAATATGCTGAGCTATAAAAGGCTCAAGTCAACAACTTCTGACATTGCCAGTCCTGCAGATAAGCAACTATTATTATGGACTACTGGGCTGTATTGGATTACTTTGCTGAATTCATGCACCTACAATATTTGAATAGTAATGAAATACCCATCTCTGACAATACTAAACAAAAAAGGGAGATATAAATGAAGGACCATTTTGTAGTGGAAAAGTATATACATACATACTAGTTAAGATAGATATGCAGCTACTTCCTCTTAATTCAATGAGAAGAAAGATTTGTACTAACAGTGTTTACACAAGATATCATGTCTGCATCTTGTACCATGAATAACTACTAGGAAGACAACAATGTGCAATGTATTCATTATTGTAACTATCCTACTAACATGTTTTGAAACTGTCTCAATGCTGTTTCTTTCTCAACAAAATAAATATAAAAACAAATGTAGTTGGATACTGAGGTAATGAGAATTAGGATTTCAAATATGAATTATCAGTGAACACAGTTAAGGACATAACATTGTATGTTTGTGGCTGACATAGTTTCTAAGATATGGAAAGGTCCTTGAATGCAGAGAAAATCAATAATACTTGTGTTAGTATTTTTAGTAGATTTGAATGGAGGCCAGTAATACAGTAGATCATAGCATTAATCATTAAGGACAGAAAAAGTGGTTTATCTCACAGAAATTTATATAAAATATGGTATGGCCATATTAACTTGATTATGCCTATGTTAAAGTTATTCATGCTCTCTAAGTACTTAGGGACTCTTAATGGAAATTTTTAAGTGAAGAAATTGAGGACACAAGTGGTTTGTAAAAATAATGCATGAACTTAGACATTAGCTTTTATTTATGAAGATAGGAATAAAGGTATCAAAAAAGTTGCAGACTATCAAGCATGAAATTTGACTTAAATTCAGCTAGATAGATAGATAGATAGATAGATAGATAGATAGATAGATAGCACAATGTGGTCTTATTATGAAATTAAGTTTCTGTCTAGTTCTAATTACAAAACTGGCAGAAATGCTCTTTACAGCATTGAGAGATTTTTAAAAATAATTCTAAGAACTGTTCACCTATAACCTTGACATTGTCAATGTTTGTTATCATAAACTACATTTGTTAAGATGTTTGTGTAGGAATTAATTTTTTTCTCTTAAAATTGTGAACCATGGAGGTTGAATTGCTATGAACATTGAAGTCCATATTTAACACTGAATAACCACTGGCAGTTGAATTTATTAATCATCTTTGGGATAATTAAGCTTAGTTTGTTTTGACCAAACTGACTTAGATTTAATTACTTAACTATTATAAAAGCAGGTTTCCTTAGAACTTTAAATACATATAAAGAGTCCTTGCGAAAAGTTATATTCTATGGAAAATAAATGAGCACATAGACTAATGGAAAACAATGCCAGATTTCAATCTTTCATTATTAGCCAATGGCATGAACGTCATTGAGGTGTTTTTCTCAAAGTAGCAGATCGATGTCCTGATAGCAGCAGGGGAACCTGAAGAGGTACAGAGGAAAGAGTTGCCACCATTTGAGATGGCTTTAATTGAATCTGAAACTTGGGGGAGAATCAGAGTTCTCAATTTTGTTAGGAGGGGGGAATTTCCCATAAGTGGCTGTGAACATAGGAAAGTTGCAAGTACAGAAAGGAAGCACTTTAGGGATCATGGGAAAGGGTTCAGAGTGTAAGGATCAGTGAGAGACTGAATGAGGTTGAGAGGGTAGAGAATATTTTGGAAATGTGAACATGGTAGAGCATGGTAAAAACACTTGAGGCCTCAGATGTTGGCACTTAACCAAGGATAATACAGTTAAGATATATGTGGACTTAGTGATCCATAATTCTTTTGTTAATTCCACCAGTGGATGAGGTAGGAAATCAACTTTCTAAGACACGAGATGAAATCTAGATGGATTATACTTTTAAGAGAGGGTGAGTCAACAAGGTAGATGCTAGCTTCTGGAAAAGAGGCAAGCTGTGGTATTCGTAGGTTGTGAAACTACAAGGAAGTGGATTTAGGACCCCTGCTGTTGAAAGCTGAGTCTTTGGAAGTAGATAGAGGCCTGGTGGGTGAATCAGAAGCCCTGGACCCTAGAAGCCATGGAATGCTTATATCAAACTCAGATCTTGTATTTTCACATTCAACATGGTTATTCTTGTAATAACACATGCAGATGTAAAACCTTATTTACCAGTGTAAGGAAGAAAATGTGAATAGCTGGAGAAATGTAAAAACAGGAGAAATGGTAAATTTGAGGGAAAATGAACTGTTGATTTCTGAATATGTTCAGTCTGAGGGTATATGTGGACCACTCGGTATGTGAACAGCAGGAAGATGTAAAGAGACCCTGGAGTGAAAAAAAATGAAGGTAAGGAGGTTGAAACACTTGCCAAGGAAGGGACATTCCCTTTCTTTTGATCCATGAATGATGTAGTGGGGATATTGGAAATGGGCTGCACATCAGTTTTCAGTTTCTTTCTCCAGCTCCCTCCTTTCTTTGTTTCTATTTTTTCCTTTCTTTAGTTTTTTCTTTATTTTGCACTTGATCCTGTCTCTTACCCATTACACATGATTAAATTTTCATTTCCTAGAGAATTCTTAGAGGGGCTGGGGAGATGGCTCAGTGGAATAAGCACTTCCCTGGCCAGCAAAAGGACCTAGTTCAATCCTGGGTTCCACAAAAAAAATAAAAATAAAGAATTCTTCCTACATGGCATCTATCCTTCTACTCTTCAGCTAATTGAAATCTGTTTTTCATTAACTATGGAAAATGGTTATTATTTCCAACAATACCATAATTTCCAAATCTAACAGCCAATTCCAAGTATTCATCCTACTGAACTCGTGGCAGCATTGAATATTGTTGAGAATCATTTTTATTGGTACCCTTTCTTAGCATTGGTTATTCTTCTTTATATTCCTCATCTCTTCTCTTTAAGCTTCACTTGTTCTTTTATCCTGGTTTTACCTGTTAGCTATGCCACAGGCCATGTAGTTTGGGTGCTTTCTTAGTCTAAATCAGTGGGCAAGGGAGTTACTGGAAAGACTCATATAATTGGGAGACACATTCAACCTTTGCCACAAGGAGTGTCACTTTCACAACACACAATCACCTGCTGCCATAGTCAGTACAAAGAGAAACATGAATTTCATGTTGGGTATCATCTGACACTCAAATAACTAATAAGATGTCTCTAAGTAAGAGTCACAGAATGTTACCTTTCCCTTATTATACAACTTTCAGGTCCAGGCTCTCAAAGCTGGTTAAACCTGTTATTTCCACTGCCCTTTATTATAACTCCCATTGGACTCCATTAATTCAAAAGCGGATTGTGAAAGCATGATAAGATTTGGCATTAATTAGTTCTAAACATATTCTCCTTTGTCTTTTTTATGTCTTAGTAGTGGTAGGGAGGAAAATGGTAGAAATTTATGGGATTGTGATATCAGGGCACTTAAGGTTTGCAAATGTGAGAAGGCCATATTTTTAGTGTTTTAAAGCTTTACATATTTTCTATGAAATTCCAGCTTGGTGCAAACCTTCTGATCTCAGATCCCTTATATGGCTCTATCTTATCTCTCTTCTCTTTTCCTATTCTTTTCATTTCTCAGACCACATAATCTTTATTTCTAGTTCTTTTTTTAAGTTTTTTATTCAGTTTAATGAGAAAAAATAGCAATGAAACAATTTCAAAACAAGTTAGTAGGACCGTTACAATAATTAATACATTGCATATTGTTGTCTTTGTAGTAGTTATTCAGAGGACAAGATGCAAGCATGACATCTTGTCTAAACAATATTAGTACAAACCTTTATTCTCATTGAACTAATAAAAGGTAGCTGTACATCTATTTTGTATATACATATTTTTTTCACTACCAAATGGTCCTTTATTTATATCCCCTTTTTTGTTTTGTTTTGTCAGAGATGGGTGCTCCATCATTGTTAGAGAAGCTGTATTTGGAGAAGTTTTTAAAGGACCTTTTCATACTTGATGCCAGTTCAAATATTTTAACCCTGGTCTTTCTCCTGTGTTCCATATCCATACCTCCAAGTGCTGTTGGAAAACACTGCATGGATGACCTATAGTCAATCTGACTTAATCAATCTGACCTATTTTTCTGCCTCCTCAACATTGTAGCAACCTCTTTTTAAAAAAGAAATAAAGAAATAAAATAAAGATTTAAAAACACATCTCTGATTTTTACCTTGGCAAATGACAAGTCATCTTCAACTCCTCTTTATCTCTCTTTAAGCTCACCATATATTTCCGATGATTTTAATTCTATGATATTTCTCCCATCAGTCACCTCCCTCTCACCCACTTACAGTGCCCTAGTTTCATGCATCGTCATTTCTTGCCTGGCCTTGCAATAGCCTCCAGATACTCCCCTCTCCAATCTGTCTTTTACACTTTTCTCAAAAATATATTCCTTCAAAATAAATATATTCAGGCTCTGGTTTAAAAAAAAATCTCTGTTAGGACTGGCCAAATAGCTTGGCGGATTAAAGCACCTGCAAGCAACGGCAGGGGCCAGGGGTTTGATCCCCTGGCTTGCTTTGCGGGCCCCGCCCCCCAGGGGCCTGCGGAAGTGGCAGTTGAGTCTGGGTGTGGTGGTGCGCGCCTGTAATCCCAGCACTTGGGAGGCTGTAAATAGGAGAATCACTATGAATCCGATCTAGTAATGAGGCCCTGAACACCGTGTAGACCTTTCCCCAAAATACACAAAATACAAAATTAAAAAGTCTGTTGAAGGTCTATTGCATAGTCGAAATTCATTAACCTGGCTTAAAGAGTTTATCACTGTATGACCCCAAGGTAACATTACCTTAGAGATTTAGAAATTGCAAAAAAATTTACATAGAGTGAAATGCATATGCATTAAGGGTACAATCTGATAAGTTTTGACAAATGTATACATTCATGAAACAAAAATGCCTCAATAAAAAAAAAACCAGAATATTTCTCTTTATTTCATGTATTTAGTACAGGTTCTCACTACACAGATGGAACTTGCAGTGATCCTTCCTGTTTTTCAGCTTCCAAACCACTGGGATTACTGGCACAGGCCACCACGTCCAGTCTCATTCGCAGTCTTAGTGGGTCCTGGGGGTGGGGCCGACAAGGCAGGCCCGGGATCCAACCCCGGACCCTGTGTCTGCCTAAGCAGGCCCTTTAATTCACTGAGTTATCTGGCCAGTCCTACAGAACACTTCCATCACTCTAGAAAGTTCTCTCATCTGGACTCTCTTAAAATATTTTGCTGAGTCAACACACCTATAATATTCAAATGATAGAACTAAACAAAAAAGGGGATACAGATGAATGTCCATTTTGTATCTGTGTATTCAAAATGATTAGGATAGATATATAGTTACATTCTCTTAATGAATAGAGGGATTTGTTCTAATTGTGTTTGAAATAGGATATCATGTCTGCATCTTGTACAGCAAATAACCACTAGGAAGAATGTATGCAATGTGTTAATTATTGAAACTGTTGTACCAATTTGATTTGAAACTGTCTCATTGCTATTTGTCTCTCAATAAAATTATGGCAAAAAAAAGTTCTCACATGTCTCCTTTCGATCAATTCTCACCTTCCCACCGAAAACCACTCTTCTGCTTTTTTTTTTTTTTTTTTTTTT
>NW_004525027.1:119863-159368 GCF_000260255.1 Octodon degus
TGGGTTTGGATGGTAGGGCTATTGAGGGAACATTTGGTAGAGGAACTGTTTCAGGACCGCTGATCTCCAGCAAATTCTTGTCGAGCTCCTCCTGTTCTAGTGCTTCCAATTCTGCCATGAGCTCATCCTCATCAAACACTTCTCCAAACCCTACAGGTTTAGAAATAGCTGTGGAAATCTCCTCTGCAAGTTCTTGCTGGTCAGCAATATCCTGCATTAACTCATCAACTTTATTGATGTCCATGTTGTCATGTGCGGCCTTCATGGCCTTAGCAGCGTAGCCCATGTTCTTGAGCACCTCGGTGTTGGTGTTGGCGTTCTCCAGGGCTTCCCGCTGGAACTCGATGGTGGACAGCGTGCCATCAATCTGCGCCAGCTGCTTCTCGTACCTCTTCTTGCGCTTCAGTGCCTGGAGGGCCGCGCGCTTGTTTTTGGTGCCGTGCTTCTTGGCGGCCGTCAATTCTTGCTCAATCTTCTTCTCCAGGAACTCTTGTTTTTTGCTTAGCATCTCCTCCGTGTCCCGCAGTCGCTGGATGGCCTCCTGGGGGGTCGGGCCGCCCTTGCCGGCCTTACCCCCACCAGCCCCAAACAGCTTCCCGAACACCGACATGGTTTCTACTCGCCGCGCCGGCCTTTGCCGCCCGCTCTGGATCGGCTAGGCTCGGCCCCGGCGCCCTCTCCCGGCCACACAGCTCCCTGCCGCCGCAGGCCTCTCCTCCGCCTCCGCCCCTCTTCTGCTTTTTATCATGATTGATTAGGTTTGTTCTCAACATAAATTATATGCTCCCCTTTTCATTTAACAAAATGGGTATGTGTATGACACAATTTGAGTTGATTTATATATGTTATCAAAGTTTACTGTTTTCCATAAAGATATTCAGTTGGTCAGGGATCATATGATGAGGTTTGTTTCTATACTGAATTACTTTGGTATCTATATGAAAAATCAGTGAACTTATAAGAATAGATCTACTTTATTCTTTCTGCTCACCTATCCATTTGTCTACTTTTCTCCTAATATTGTACCTCTTTAATTAATGCGTATTTACAGTAATTCTTGAAGTAAGGTGGTGTAAGTGGTCCAGGTTTTGTGTCCTTTTCTAGGTTGTTTGTACTATACCCAGCCCTTGGCATTTCTATATAAGTTTAAAGTCAACTTTTGAAATTCTATTTTTAAAAGCAAGCTAGAATTATGATTGGAATTGTACCAGATTTATAGAACAAATTGGAGAGAAATAAGACCTTAACAATATTGAGTTTTGCAATTCATTTACATGATATATCATCCTGTTTATTTGGGTCTTTAGAATTTCTTTTAACATTTTTCCCATTTTTAGTTTAAATGCCAAGATAATATTTGTGAATATGTAATAAGTATTTATGGTTTTTGATGCCATGATGAAATTCTTAGTTTTGATTATCCATTTACTTACTGCAAGTAGTAAGAAATAAAATTAGATTATTTTTTTGACTTTTTATCCTTTGTCCTTGATAAATTTACTGATTAACTCTAGCACTTGCTTGTAGATTCTTTAAAATTTTCAATGTAAAAATCATATCATCTGAAAATACAATAGTTTTGCTTCTTTATTCCATTTGAATGCCTGTTTTTCTTGTTTGTATTATATTGGGTAGGACTTCTACCTTATGCATTGTTGAATAGAAGTGGTGTTAGAATATCTGATTCATCTCAAAACTTAGGAAAATATACTCAATATTTTATCATCAAGTATAATTTTAGAAATAGGTTTTTTATAGATTCCCTGAATAAAATTGAAGAGGTTCTTTTCTATTTGTAGTTCTTGAAGAGTTTGTATGATGATTGTATGTACAATTTTCATTAAATGTTTTTCTTCATATTGAGATAATATGATAATTTTACTCTTTATGTTAATGATAATTACATTGATTTTAAATACCAAACCAGTCTTACATTATCAAGATAAACTCTATATTACCATGGTATATTGTCCCTTTTATATATTGTTAGATTCAATTTACCATTGTTTTGTCAAGGAATTTTGCATCTTCAGTTCCAAATGCATATTTGTTCATGAAGCTTTTTCCTTCTAATATGTTTGTGAAATTTTTATATTAGTATTTTTATGTTTTGTCTTACCAATTTGAGAAGCATTTTTTCCAGTTTTATTTTATGAAGTTATGAAATGTTGGCATTAGTTCATCAATAACTTTTATAGAATTCACAGGTGTTATAGCTTGTATTTAGCTGTCCCTCCAAATCTTCATGTAGTCATTGGGGCAGGCTTCCAAAGATTGTAATTAATTCATGACCCAATGCTGGAATTATGGGTGTGAGTACTACACTTGCTGTGGAGCTAAATGTCTAAGTACAATATAACGAAAGGAGAGAGGCTGCTGCCTCTGGGCTTCCCTTTTTGCTTTTGCTGTTTTGCTGTTTTCTGCCATCATGAACTGCTGCCATCTGCCATGGGTCATTCTGCCTTGCACCCAGCTGCATATGGCCTGGAAACTTCACAAACTGTGAGCTAGATAACCCTTTTGTTCCTTAATTTTGGGTGTTGGGTATTTTGCCCCAGCAACAAGAGAAAAGTAAACAAGCCAACAGGTAAACCATATGAGTCTAGATTTTTATGAAGAAATGCTTAGTTTCATTTTTAATAGATATGTTCCAATTCACATTTTCTATTTCTCCTCTTATCAGTGCTGGTGATTTGTAAATTTAAAGGAATGTGTCTATTTTTGTCCAAAATGCTGAACTTATTGAATAAATTTGTAGAAAATATTGCATTGGCATTATTTTAATACCTGCATCAGTCATTGCTTACTAGAGTCAAATGTAGAAGAGTGCAAGATATATGTAAGCACACTAGAGATCTCAAGAATCCAACCAAGTGCCTGGATCCCAAAACAGTGTCCTGCACAAGTCCAGCTAAAGGCCTAGAACAATGTCCCATGCAAGTTGAAGGAATAGCCAAAGCTTCTCTGAGAAAATTAGCACAAAATCTCCTGTTCCTCTTTTCTTTTTATACCCATCCCCAGGCTAATTCAGCCCAAATGAGTTGACCATCAATTCTAACCAAAGTTGACAGTTCATCAACCATGCCCATACTATTTTAATGAGCATTTTGAATTAAAAACAATAGTTTTTTGTTCCTCTGTTCCCTCCACGCTTTTCAGTTTACCTATTCAAAGAATCAAATTATTACTCTGTTAATTGTTCTGATTTTTTTACTATGGAGATGATTTTGTGTCTTTATCACTTTGCCATTTATTTGTAATTTAATGTGCTTTTTTGCTTAGCTTTTAGGGAGGAAACTTTTTAAATAATTTTATTGAGAAACAGATAGCAATGAGACAGTTTCAAAACCAATCAGTAGGACAGTTTCAATACTAAATACATTGCACATTGTTATCTCAGTGTTTATTCATTGTATAAGATACAGACATGACATCCCGCCCACAAACACTATTAGAACAAATCTTCTTATTTATTGAATTAAGAGAATGTAGCTGTATATCTATCCTAACTTTTTTAAATATACAGATACAAAATGGTCAGTCATTTGTACACCCTTTTTTGTTTAGTTTTGTTAGAGAATGATATTCCATTGTCATTTAAATATTGTAGGTGTGTGAATTCATCAAAATATTCCAATATAGCCTATAATAGTAGTGGGTTATCCACACAACTGGCAATGTCAGAAGTTGTTGTTTTGAGCCCTTTACAGCCCAGCGTACCAACATGGTTTCACCCCTTATACCTCGTTTTGATACCTTTCTGCTGGATAGTTAAGACCAAGATAAAGCAAAACCTATATAACAAGAAATGCAACTTTTGTATCTGATAAGGTTAGTCAAGTCCCCTTAGGATTTATCCTGAAACCCTGTACCACACTTTGTAGATCCTTTATCAGAGTCAGCCATGTGGATGAGTCACGGCCATTGCTTGACCAACTTGCTCTCTGTGAAAGTCTGAGAGAATGTTTTCTCTCCATGTGACTCTCCTTAGGTACACTCTACATCATTGGTCACTTTCCTCTGTGGCACCATAATCAAGGAGGAAACTTTGAACATTGAAGTTAAACCCTTATCATTTCAAATACAAATGCATATGGAAGAAATTTTCCATAGAACACTGCTTTTGATTGCCTCTTCCAAAATTTGGTGACATGTCTTAAAATTTTCCTTCAATTTTAAATATTTTCTAATTTCCCTTGGGATTTTTTTGACCAGTTTTTATTTGGAAGTATGTCATTTAATTTTCTAATATTTGGAACTTTTTCAGATGCCATACTTTTGTTATTTTTTAATTTACTTCTAGGTGATTAAAGATTATACAATATAGGATTTTGGTATTTATAAATAAATCAAGGTATATTTTATCTGGAAAATGGCCTAAGTTAGTGAATATTTCTCAGACAATTGAAACAAATGTATATTGTATAGTTTATGGATTTGGCTAGCCTTCCATAAATGTCAGTCAAGTTGGTTGATAGTTTTGTTCAAACCTTTTATATGTCTGCTGATATTTTCCTGCTTTTCTGTTACTTTCTGAGGAGGAAAATCTTCAATTTTCTTTTGCTGTGAATTTATTCTTCTCTATATTTTGCAGTTCTAATACAGGCATTTCAAAGTATTGTTTTTTAAGTTTGTGTCCTTCTGATGAATTGACCTTAAAATTCTAAACTGACCTTCATTATTTCTGCTACCATTCTCTCCTTTGAAATTTTCTCTCTCTGATATTATATAGCCATCTTAGCTTTCTGATGCTTAATCTTTGTGTAATGTACCTTTTTTCTTTTCATTTTCAACTTGTCTTTGTATTTAAATTTTCTGAGAGTTTTCAGCATTAGCTTTCACTTTTTTAAACAATCTGTCATTCTTTGCCTTTTTTCAAAATGTTGAATTAATTTACATTTAACGTAAATATTGATAAATTTAGTTTAAGCTTCCCATCTTGATATTTGTATTCTCATAGTTTTATCTCATTTTTGTTCCTCTGTTCCTACTTTCCTGGTTTCTTTTGGATTAATTCAGTCAGTAACTTCATTGGTCTATTTTAATTCCTGTAAAATGCCTCTTCATTTTTAGTGCTTGCTTTAATATTGGGTTTCTCAACTTCATCACTATTGACATTTTAGTCTTGATCATTATGTGACTGTGTTTAGTAATATTTCTGATTTTTACTTACTACAACCTTTCAGCTTTCCTTCAAATATTTTCTAGCCATTCCCTTTCTTCTCTAACCATGTTAGATTACTTAATACTTGTTAGATTACTTAATAGTGCTCCACATGTAACTGAAATTCAGTTACATTTTTAAGTCTCTTTTCATTGAGGTAGGGAATTTGTTTTATTTTTCTTTCAATAATTCCATTTTCTGTCTCCATTTTTATGTTAATCACATCCAATGACTTTTTCATAGAAAATATCTAGTTCATTTTTATAATTTTAATTTATCTACTGAGATTTTCCATCTATTCGCTAATTAATACTGTCTTTCCCATTAATGTTCCTTTTACTTTTCTACATTTAACTGAAATGTAAAATGTAAAAATAATGTAAACATTGTAAAATAAATATTGTAAATAACAGGGTACCATTTAATTTTTGATACATATATATGTTGCATAGAATGTAAATTAGTATAAATATATTTGTCTTCTTGAAACATTTACCATTTGTGGTGAAAACATTTAAAATATTTTCTTCCAGCTTTTTGAAATGGAGGATATATTCTTGTATCTATACTCACCCTACTGTTCAATAGCACACCAGATGTCTTGCTCGTATCTTAATGCAACTTAGCACCCATCAATCAAGTTCTCCTCATCCCTCCTGAACTTTTTTGTCCCTGGCCTCTAGTATCCACTACTCTCTCTACTTCTACGGAATAAAGTATTTAAATTCCACATGAGTGAGATCATGCAGTACTTACATTTCCATGCCTACTTTCCTTTAATATAATGATCTTTGGTTCCATCCATTTTGTCACAAATGAGAGGATTTAATTCTCTTATGGATGAATAGTACTCAGTTGTGCATATGTACCATGTTTTTGTTACCCATCAGTTGATGAAAACTTAAAATTGTTTCCATTTATTGGCTTTTGTGAACAGAGGTACAATCAAGATAGAAGTGCAGTCTCATCAATATACTGATTTAATTTTCTTTGGACATATATAATCAGCAGTGGGATAACTGGATCTCGTAGTTGTATTTTTAACTTTTTCAAGAATCTCCATACAGTTTTCCATAATGGCTATATTAGGTTACATTCCCATCAATTGTATGCAGGTTTTTTCTTTTCTTCACATCTTTGCCACCATTTTTATCTTTTTTTTATATTAGCCACTCTTGCTGGGGGAAGTGATAGCTCATTATGCTTTGGACTTGAATTTCCCTAATGATTAGTGATATTGAGCATTTTTTCATATAATTGCTGGCTATCTGTGTATCTGGAGAAACTTCTATTTAGATCTATTGCCCATTTTTAGATATTTGCAGGTGGTTTGGGTATTATTTGCAGTTATTTATATATTTTAGATGGAAAGGTCTTGTTAGATGTGCACATTGCAAATATTTTCTGTCAGTCTGGAGGTTGTCTCTGAATTCACTTCATTGTTTCCTTCACTGTGCAGAGGCTATATCCCATTTGACTATTTTTACTTGCATTTTCAGTACTTCTCATATCTTGTCAAAAAAAATTTCCTCAATTCGATGTTGTAAAGCATTTCTCCATGTTTTTTTTTTCCAAGAAGAGTGATACCTTGGTATTTCCTGTTCATTGGTTCCAGGAAGCACAACAAATTCCAGAAACAATGAGTAACAAACAATTTTGGGGGGAGTCTTGAAAGAGTAGATAATCAGGAAGCAAACAAAACCAAGTTCTAGCTTGTGCATTAAGTGCCAAATAATCCATGATAAAAAGTTTGCATTAAAATGCATTAAAGATCAAACTCAATTAGTTATAAAACAATTGACTTCTGTTTGAGTGTAACTTAAAGTGTAACTGTAGTTTCACATTATTAGTTTTTGCTTTTAAGAGTTGTTTGTTTGTTTGTTTGAGGACCCGGGCATTGAAGTAAGGTCCTTGCACTTGCCAGGGAAGCGCTTATTCAACTGAGCCATTTCCCCAGTCCTCAATTTTAAGCCTTTAACAGAGTTTTGTAAACAATGAAAGATAGAGGTCTATCTTCATTCTGTTGCAAGTAATATCAAATTCTCCAAACATCATTCAAAACTTCCTGATTCTCTAACAAGTGTTCTTAGCACCTCTATCAAAAATCTATGGGTTTTATACACATAGGTTGAACTCTAGGCTCTAATTTGTGATATTTATCTAGTGTCTTTTTTATGCCAATACTATGTTCGTTTGAGTACGATGGCTTTGTATTATGTTTTGAAATCAGACAGCATAATGCCTCCTGCTTTCTTCTTTTTGGTTAAAATAGATTGGACTGTTTGAAAAATTGTGGCGTTCCATATGAATTCTACAATTATTTTATCTAATTATGTGAAGGATGCCATTAGAATTCTCATAGGAATTGCACTGAAACTGTATATCACTTTCATTAGTATGGCTATTTTAACAATATTCAAGAACATGGATTATCTTTCTTCTCTTTTGCATCATCTTCAATTTCTCTCATCAATGTTTTATCATTTTCATTGTACATATCTTATACTTCTATGGTGAATTTTATTCTTAGTATTTTATTTCTTTTGAACTTTTGTCTTATTGATTTCTTTATTTTTTTCTTTCTTTCTTCTTTTGTTTTTTTGTTTTTGTTTTTCTTGGCAGAACCAGGGATTGAACTGAGGCACTTGCACTTGCCAGGCAAGCACTTATTCTACTTATTGATTTCTATTTCAGAGTTTCTTTCTGCCATATAGACACACTACTAAATTTGTGTATTGATACTATATCTACAAACTGTATCAATTGATTTATTATTTCTAATAGTTTTTGGTTGATTTCCTTCATGATTTTGAATTTTTTCCAAATAAGATTGTGCAAACAGTAACAATTTGACTCCCAGTATTAATGGTGTCCATATCATTTGCTCTGTAAATAGTGCTCCAAAGTTTCCCTATGTTTTCTTCATTTATCTTCATTCATTTTTGCTTCTCTTCTCCAACTCTATTTTCCAGTAGTCTGTCTTTAAAACCAGGAATTCTTTATTCAATTTGTTCTATAATGTTATTGATGCCTCTGATTGCATTTTTAATTTTGCCAAGTGTATTTTCTTCTCAATAAGTTATTTGGAGGGCTGGCCAAACAGCTCAGTAGATTAAAGCACCTGCTGGACATGCTGTACCAACCCTACCCTCAGGGCACCCTGAGATGGCAATTGAGACTGGTGTGGTGGCATGTGCTTGTGCCTGTAATCCTAGTTCTTGAGAGGCTCTAAACAGGCAGATCACAATGAGCCAGATCTATTAGTGAGACTCTGAACACCCTGCAGACCCTTTCCTAAAATAAAAAAAATAAATTTTTTAAAAGTTATATGATTTTCTAAAAAATATTTCATCTCAGGCCAGGGAGATAGCTCAGTACAATAAGCACCTGCCTGGCAAGCACAGGGTCCTGAGTTCAATCCCTGGCACCAAAAAAAAAAATTCATCCTTGTTAAGTTTTAATGTTAGACATATCAATACTTGAGGGAAAATATCTGTTCCATGTTATGCCTAAAATGTTTGATATTCGGAGAGATTGTGAGGTAAAGCTCAACTGCTTGTGTTATATTGTAATAATATCATTAAGCTTCTCTTCTGGAGGGTTAACAATTTAAGATTGCAGATGAAAAATTAGACAAAAAGAAGAGTTACAAGGACAGCCAAAATTTTGACCCTAGCCCTTCAAGGTCAGTGAGGACTCAGGACATAAGAGAACCTGTACTGTAACATCCTGTAACTCAGTTGTGTCCCAAATTTTCCGATAAAGGAGATTATGTGACCACAGAGGAAAGTGATTGATGATGTAAAGTGTGTCTTAGGAGAGTCACATGGAGAGAAGACATTCTCTCAGGCTTTCACAGAGAGCACATTGGCCAAGCAATGGCCGTGACTCATACACATGGCTGACACTGACAAAGGATCAACAAACTGTGGTACAGGGATTCAGGGTAAATCCTGAGGGGATTTGACTGACCTTGTCAGATACAAAAGTTACATTTCTTGCTATTAGGTCTTGCTTTATATTGGTCTTAACCATCCAGCAGAAAAGTATAAAAAAGGTATAAAAAGTAAAGCCATATTAATATGCTGAACTATAAAAGGCTCAAATCAATGACTTCTGACATTGTCAGTCTTACAGATAACCCACTACTATTATGGACTACTGGACTATATCTGATTATTTTGCTGAATTCACACACCTACAATATTTAAATGGCAATGGAACATCCATCCCTGACAAAACTAAACAAAAAGGGGATACAAATGAAGGACCATTTTGTATCTGTATACACAAAATAGTTAGGATGGATATACAGCTGCTTTCTCTTAATTCAGTGAGAAGAAAAAATTGTACTAATAGTGTTTGGACAGGATATCATGTCTGCATCTTGTACTATGGATAACTACTAGAAAGACAATATGCAATGTATTAATTTTTCAAACTGTCCTACTAGTTGGTTTTGGAACTGTCTCATTGCTATTTGTTTCCCAATAAAGTTAATAAAAATAAAAGTTTTAATGTTAGAGTATTAAAATGTTTCTCTGCATTTTTTTCAAGTTCATTGAATTTCCTTAAAATAATTCTTTACAATTTTGCATCTGAAAGTTCTCCATACTGGTTATTTGTTGTTCAGCTTCAGATATCTAATTTTGAAAAAAAGTGAAGTTATGGCTTTTCAAATCTCTTGATGCATATTGGTGTACAATACCTCTATGTACTGAAAGATCAAGTGTTTATTCTAGTCTTCCTTATGTGTTATTGTTCATATTTATCTTTTCAGAACACTACACAGGTTGCTCAGCTTCTCTAAGCTAGTAGTCACTTCTGCTATTTCAGCACAAAAGTGACACCTAGGTTGACATCTGGCAGGAGTCTACTTTTGGTATTCCATCTATTTCAATACTAGAGGTCAATCCAAGTACAGGTTTGTCCTCTGATGACTACTGATATACTGTTTAGAAGCAGTAGAGCCAGGTGGCCACATCTCCACCATCACAGAAGGCAGGCGGACACCAGAGAGATACTGGAACTTGGTGAATCCTGCCCTACGCCCTGCACTGTCACAATAGCTTTGAGGAGCTCAGGCCACCTCTCCCACCAGTGGCATACCCTGCCCCCCATGATTGTCAGAGCCTTCCTGAGCAGCCGCTTGCCCCCCACACACACACACACACCGTGGCAGAAACCTCATTGATCTACACACAGGAGGAGCTTTGGTGAGTCTACCCTGATCTCCACTGTTGTGGTAGAATCTCTGACCTGTGCCCCACACCTTTACCGTAGCTTCTGAATCTAGGTGAAAATTAGAGGCTTTAAATGTGTCAAAATGAAGGAGCAAAAGGCAATCTCAGACCTCTACCTCACCCAGAACAGGTCCAGAGAAAGGGATATAGCAGAACTTGGAAGTTTCACAAGTGAAATTTCTGAAATGATAGCTAGTGAAGTAAACAAAAAACTAGATCAGGCTACAGGTGGAATCAGATCAAAAATAATATCACAAGTAAATAAAAGAAATAACAACAATCATCAAAGAATTGTTCAGCACATCTAAGGAAAACAGATACAAAAATGGAGAATAGAAAAATGATGGAAACATTAAACAATATGGGAAAGAGTAAAAATGCATGAAACAGATTCAAACAGATACCAAGAAGTTACAAATTCCATTGAAAGCAGGCAAAATATTTTTCCATCTCCTTTTTAATTTCTTTTTTAAAGAGAGTACAAATTAGAATTAAAACAGAAACAATCACAAGTGATACAGAATTTCACTTAACAAAATACTGTAAATTTCACAATATTTTTTGTAATATATAGTGTTAGTCATTCATATTGCCAGATATATACATATAAAATTGGAAGGAAGAAAAAAGAAATGTATAAGACATTTAGAAGAGAAAATTTACAAACAATTGAAAATAGGGGATGAAACAAATTAAAGCAGTAACGTTTTCTTTCCATGGATCAGCAGAAATCCACACTACAGTTGTACAAAACATCTTGCTTATATACATAAATAAATGTCTTTCCCACACACCCTCTCCTGTCCTTCTCAACTTAGTAACTCTATTTTTTAATATGTTCATTTCCTTTTCCCAGTATTTATTTTAAATTTCAGATTACATTTTTCCCTTTCAGGTTCTCACACTAAGGAGACAACACAATGTTTGCACATGCAGGTCTGATTTATTTCACTTAAGAGAATGATCTTTATTTACATCCATTTCCCAATAAAAAACTCGAATCTATTCTATTTTATACCTGACTAATACTCCATTGTGTAAAAATACCACATATTTTTTATCCATTCTTCAGTTGGTGGGCATCTTTGTTGTTTCTGGGATTTAGCTATGTCAAATTGTGATGCTACATGGGTGCACAAATACTGTTGTGGTATGATGATTTTAGTTCTTCTAGAAAAATACCCAGGAGGAGAATAGCTGGCTTGAATGTGATCTCCTGTCTTAGCTTTGTAAGGAATCTCCACACTGATTTACAGAGCAGCTGTACCAGTCTGCACTCCCACCAACAGTAGAGAAGGGTTCTTTTTCCCCCAAGCATCTATATATTTGTCATTGGATGGCTTCTTGACATTAGCCATTCTTTCTGGCATGAGATGGAATCTCAGTGTTGTTTTAATTGGCATTTCATGAATGATCAAGGATTTTGAACATATTTTCATATATTCACTTGAAATTTGTATTTCTTCCTCTGAGAAGTGTACATTTATCTCAGAGACTCATGTTTGGATCGGGTCTTTGTATTTTGGGGGCCTGATTTTTAACAATTCTTTATATGTCTAGATAGAAGACCTTTGTATGAGGGACAGTTGGCTATAACTTTTTCTCAGTTTGTGGGTTTTCTTTTTACTCTGTTGGAGATTTGCTTTGAAATGCAGAAACTTTTCAAAAAAATGAGATCGCAGTTGTTGATTCTTTGAAGTATTTCCCATGCAATTTTGGTTTTGTTCATAAATTCTTTACCTACCCCTATGTCTTTTAGGATATCCACCTACATTTTCCTCCAAAAGATTTAGTGCTTCTGTTTTAATATTTAAATCTTTGATCCATTTTGACTATAGCTTTGTGCATGGTGATAAGTATGGGTCAAGTTTTTGCCTTTAGCATATGGAAAGCAAGTTTTTTTTCCCACAGCATTTATTAAAGGGGTTATTTTTCTTCCAGTGAGCCTGTTTGGCCCCTTTGTCAAAGACAAGGTGGCTGACTGTGTTTGCAATTGTGTGCATCTTCTAATCTGTTGCACTGATCCTCAGATTTGTCTCTAGACCAGTACCAAAGTTTATTTCAGGAACTGTGATACCTCCTGCCTTTCCTTTATTTCCCAGGATTGTTTTTATATTCTTTGTCTCTTCTGCTTCCAAATGAATTTGAGGAGTTTTGTCTAGCTCTGTGAGGTATACTAATGGTATTTTAATTGAGATTGCATTGAATCTGTATAAAAATTTTGGGAGTTTGTCATTTTCACGTGTTGGTTCTTTCTATCAAGGAGCATGGAATATTTTTTTCTTTTCTCAAATCCTCTTCAATCTCTTTTCTCAGAGTACCATAATTTTTACTGTATAAATCATTGTGAGATTTATTCCTAAGTATTTCATTTTTTGCATGTTATTGTGAAAGGCATCGTTTTCTCAAATTTCTCTCTCAGTGTGTTCATTCTTTGTGTATAAAAATGCAACTGATTTTTGGGTATTGGCTTTGTATTCTGCTACATTACTGAATTTGATGATTAAATCTGTAAGACTGTTGGTGGAGTTTTAGCAGTCCTCTGTGTGGAGTAAGGTGTCATCTGAAAATAATGACCATTTCACTTCTCTGCAATTCTTTTTCCTTTTATTTTTCTCTCTTGTTGAATAATGTTTTCTCCTAATGAGCTGTTTAGATTATAGATATACACATCAAAATTGGTTTAAAAATATACAAATGTCTTTCCTGGAGCCATTTAAGAACTTTGGCAGACTCTTGGTGGCCTGTGGGACTCTGTCGGGGTGATTACTGAGAGTTTCAAAAGGCCAAAATACAGGAGCGAAAGACAATCTCAATTCTCTAGCCCACCCAGAACACATCCAGCAGACAAAGATATACACCTGAAATCTCTGAAATGATAGCAATTATTATGGTTTGTGTATTGGTGTCCCCCCAAAGCCTCATGCAGTCATGGGGAAGCTTCTGGAGTTTGAGATTGGCTATTGTGGGTGTGGATGCTGCACCTGCCCTGGGGCAAGTCATTTGCATTATGATTTAAAGTGGGAAGAGAAGCTAGCTGCTTGAGCTGCTGCTACTCATTTTGTGCACTTGCTCTTTGCTGCCACCCTGAAGGTTGCTTTCTGCTATGTGTGTGCCATGCTGCTTTTGAGCCAGCTGAATATGGACTGAAACTTCCAATAACTGTGAGCTAAATAAACTTTTGCTTCCTTCATTTTGGGTGGCGGGCATTTGTCCCAGCAATAAGAGAAGAGTAACTGAGGCAGCAACTGAAACAAAGAAACAAGTCTATCAGGCTATAGAAGAAAAAGATCAGAAATAATCTCTCAAGTCCAAAAAGGAAGTAAAACAATCATGAAAGAATTGCTCAGCAGAGCTAGAGAAGACAGATAGAAAAATAGAGGAGAATAAAAAAAAAGATGGAAACAAAATGAATAACAAAGAAAAGAATTAGAATTCATGAAACAGATTCAGATAGCCAGGAAATTAAGAACTCCATTGAAAGCTGGAAAAACTGGTTGAATGAAACTAAAGTTAGACTTTCAGACCTCGAAGACAGCATTGCAGCAATGAACATAAGATAAAAGATCTCTTAAAACTAACAAAGAACCAGTAAATTATAATTCAGCTGCTACAAGACAATGCAAAGAAACATAATATAAGAATAATAGATGTCAAAGAAGCAGCAGGAGACAGCACAAATGACATAAACAGATTATTTACAGAAGTACTATCAGAATCCCTGCATTCCTGGAATGAATCCCACTTGGTCATGATGTATAATCTTCTTGGTGATTTGCTGCATTCTATTTGCTAGTATTTTATTGAAGATTTTTGCATCTACATTCATTAGAGAGATTGGCCTGTAGTTGTCTTTTTTGTTAGATCTTTCTCTGGTTTTGGAATCAGTAATACTTTCCTCCAGGAATGAGTTTGGGAGAAAAGAAAAGGAATTGGCGAGTACCTAAAGAGAGTATTTTGTCCCTGTGTGCCTCTCACTGGAGATAAGATAGGCCCAGAAGCCATTTCCACATTCACTGGCTGATGGTGTGCACAATAGTGCAGAATTCTGTCTGGCTCAGGACAAAGTCATTGTGAATGAACCTGGTCCAGGATTCTGGGTCATAGATATAGCTCCTAAAGCCACCAAGCTAGAATCCATCCTGAGTCCATATCTTACAAAGACCAACATAGCACTGAGTTAAAACTAAAACTATGGCTCATACCTCTATGCCCTGTCCTTTACTGAAGTGAAATTGTGGCCCAAGACTGTTGCAGCAAAAAGTGACACTAGATGAAATAGAAATATGGTAGACTGGGGCTATATATCTTTCCCCAACACTGAACCTTTCCCACAGGTTCCATCCTCAGGCAGGTAGAAATCACAGGCAATTAGAATCTTCCTAGCATTAGGTTTCACTAGCCCTGTACTAGTTACAAGACAATGTCTTACGCTTAATATCCTGTCCTACCCCCAGAGAATGAGGTCTTGGACTACAATATACTTCCAAAGATTGGGGTATTGCTGGTGAACCAGAACTTTGACCACTTGGCTGATGTTGAGCTGGGTTGTGACTATGTCTTACAACTGCATGTACCTGCACAGTTGCAGATACAACAAGACCCAAACCATAGCTGACAGTGATACAGGCTGAAACATGAGTATATCGCATTAGGCCCCAGGTCTCTCTTCCCATACCAAGATAACTTCCAATGTCCTATTTACAGATTTCCTTGCTTAATATCCTACTACTTTAATGTCTGTTCAGATTTATGACAAGGCTGTGCTCTTTGGATTTGCAGGTCAACGTGTGTGTGTGTGTGTGTGTGTGTGTGTGTGTGTTCTGTACATTTTTGTTTATAGATCCTTAGTGTCTGTTTTGTACAGTATACTTTGTTTCTTGACTACTGTGATTTTTCTAATTGTACTGAACAGTACATTACTGTAGTTTTATGTTCTATTCCCGTCTCAGCTACTCTTCTCTCATGGTTGGGACAAATACCTGACACTCAAAATGAAGGAAAGAAAAAGTTTATTTAGCTTACAGTTAATGGAAGTTTCAGTCCATACTTGTCTGGCTCCAAGGCAGACTGGCACATGGCAGAGGGCAGCAGTTCATGGCAGCAGCAAAGAGCAAGAAAAAAATGGAGGAGTAGCAGCAAAAATAGGAACAAAGTGAAGAGTAACTGACACAGAATTTGGTACTACAGGAATGGGTTCGCTGCTATGATTAAACCTGACCAAAGTGATTACAAGAATTTGGGAAGGGATAGGAAAGTTCGGAGATATTACCTACTTGTGAAGAGCTGGAACAGCTTAAGTTGTTGTGTTTGGGAGATTCTGGTCAGAGTTTTGAAGACCAGAAGGCTTACAGAAAGTCTACCTATAAAGACCAGGCTGGGGAGGTTTCTGCTGGGAAGGACGGAATTGGTTGTTGGACTCTGGATGATTTGTATTTGGCTTGGCAGAATCTTTGTCTGCATTTTGCTCACATCCAGGCACTTTGCCTGAGAGTAAGTTTAAGTATGGTGGCCAGATTAATCTTTCAAAAGATATTTCAAGGCAACCAAATATTGAGAGAGTGGCATGGCTGTTGTTGGAGGATTTTTAGCCAGATTTGTGTTGAGAATCAAGAGCAAAGATCCCAGCAGGATGATTTAAGATGTTGTGAGTTTGGCCAGAAAGAAGGCTCCAGTAAAGCTATGGAATGCAAAGATAGAGCTGAGGGAATCTCCATTGCCAGGAAAGAACAAGAAAATGGAAAAAATGGTCTGAGAGCATCACAAGAGGCAGCAGATCTCCACCCTTTTAGCCTCAGAATTGCAAGTGTGAGGGATTTTGCCTTGAGGGGAAAGCCACAATACCCAAGTTCCAGAATGGCAGCATTGGCATCACCAGGTTCCACAATGGCACCAGCATGCAGAATTCGTTCCTCAGAATCAGGGTCAGACTGCTCAGCAATCTAGGCACTCAATCCCTACAGACAAGAGAGAGGAAAACCTAGCCACTGCTTCAGCTGGCAAGAGATCTTGGCATCATCCACGTGGCATTAGTTTATGTGCTTGTAGAATGCAGAAGTTCTGAGGTTAAGAAGGCTTCCACTTCAATTTCAGAAGGCATGGGTGGTCACACAGTGTGCTCCTGAGAGGGCAGCATGTAAAGCTGTGAGAAGCCTATTCAGTGGAAACCAAGAAGTTTGGAAAAGCCAGGAACATGGACCATCTAAGGGAAACTGCAAGGAGGGAGCAAAGCTGGCCTAAGAGAGAAGCCATGGGAGCTACCACCATGAGAGCAACAGAGGCAGAGCCGCATGGAGCTCACAGTTTGCCACAGATTGTTTCAGATATTCCATTTGGAACTATAGGATCTAATGTTTGCCCTGCTGGATTTTGGATTTATGTGGGTCCTAGTGCTCTGGATTTTGGATTTATGTGGGTCCTAGTGCTTTGTGTTCCCCTGTTGTTTGTAACTTTTGTAATGGTAATGTTTATCTTGTGCCCTTCAATATTGGAAGTGTTTAACTTTTCTTTTGTTCAGGGCCTCAAAGCAAAGAGTTTGCTTGCTGTTGGGAAGGGAAGTGGGGACTGTGATTGTAATAATTCTTTTAGTGTTTTTAATGTCATCTTTATATATGTTTGCAATTGGGTTAATTGCAAAGTATTGTGTTTTAGCCTTAAATTTTTATTGCACTTTAAAAATTATGTTTTTGGTGCATGAATGAGTACAAAACATGTGTATATGTAATTGTAATATTCATGTAGATCTAAATAGATCAAGACACATTAACTTTTCACAAATCTGCCACTAAAGACTAGTTTAAGAAATGTGTTTCATTATTAAAATGACTAGGGGTGGATTGTAGTGGATTTCTAACAGGTTGTCAACTTATTACATTCAGATGAATTAAACTAGCATGTAACTGGGTGTGGAAGGCCCACCTGAGAGTTGCTGCCAGCAGCATAAAGGCAGAACAGGAGAGGCTGCTGAAACACTGATAGGGATCCTCTTTGGAGAAGCTGTTGGAAGCTGCTAGTTCTCTTGGACTATTCTTCTGGAGGACCTTGTCATGCTGGTTTTCCCAATGAACTTTGGAGAAGCTTGGATCCTCACACTGAGCATCAATTTCCACAGAGGGGAAGATGGTGCACTGCTAAGCCTCATGAAACATGTCACATTGGCTTTCCTGATGGGAACTCAGATTTCCTCATCACTGGAGGAGCTCAGGACCTCACCATTGCTGAGGATGGCTATGGTACTTTTGGGGGAGCTCTGGTGCTAACCTTGGGCATTGCTTCCTAGCTCCAGTTTATATCCCTCAGTTTTCTAGCACAGATCCTTCACCCCACTGTCATAGACTTCCTAGCTTCCACCACTGACCTTGGGGTCTTTCCAGCAAATATACATGAAGCGGGCCTGCATGAGACTTTGTTGTGGGCTCCAGGCCCCCAGTTGGACTGGTACAAAGCATTGTTATGAGCTTTAGACTCTTATCTGGATTTGTTAGTATTTAGTGTACAGATAGATTTCCTGCACTTGAAGTATGTGATTCTTGGTGATTCATCATAAAATACTATTATAAAATGCGTCATGTACTATATTGTTCACTTTGCAAAAACCCCAAACCATGAAAACTACACATTACAATAGTGCATATAAGAGTTATATAAATAAAAGTCATCAAGTAGGAGTCTATTTTTGACCATTTCTGCATTCTAAATATTGTAATGTACTTGTTACACTAATTCCTCATTTAGTGACCATTTCATTTAAAGACAATGAACTGAGAACTCAGTAGTTGAACAAGGAGTGTCTGTATTAGAATTGCCTTAGGATAACTTTATTGCCTGAGGTCAGGAGCTGGTTGGTAGACATAGTGCCTTGGCCACCAGTTCTTGTGTTGCTTTATTTGTATCTGAGTCTCACAGCTGCTAGGGCCTGCCCAATCTCAGCAGGATGGTGTGTGAGCCCCAAGGTCTACTTCAAGGTTTCAAATAATGCATCTAAAACTTAGGTCTGTCCTATGAGTGCACAGGTCTCTTTATTTGCTGCCAGAGGTGGTCTTGAGGTTCTGTCTGTGAGTTCTGGCCCAACTAGGAGGCTTCCCATTTCTACTGGATGTTTGGTCTCACTGTGGAAGGCCTGGCCCTGCACTCTGAGACAAATCCCTATAACAGCTTTTGTGCCCTGCTCCCACAGTGGACAGAGTCCTACTCACTACTCTGACACCTGAGGTTGGAAGAGGTTGGTTCCCAAAGTCAGTTGCCTAGATTAACATAGTTCCATGGGTTCAGCCGATGGCTGTTGGTCTACAGGTATGAATTGCAATCTTTTTTCTGTATGGGGTTTCACCATGGCAAGTTTGGTACTATCATACAAACTTAAGGCTTTTACTTAGTCTGCCCTCCCCCTAAATAGAAGATGTTTCCCTTCAATCTGGGTTACTTAGAGTTGGAGGAGGAGAGCAAGTGGTCAACTCCTTCCTCCCCTCTTTAATTGTCTTTTTATTTTACTATACTAAAAGTAGGTGCTGTTATCTGTGACTTGATTTCCTTAACCATCATGCTGGTAGTTTGGTATATGAATACACCTGTTCAGCGTGGTGTGCTTGTGAAGAGAGACAGCCAGAGGACTTTACTCAGTGAGCTTCTCACTCTGCAACCCTCCTCCATTCAGTTTTTGCACAGTTTCTAACAACTGCTTTAAATTCCTTGTCTGCTGATTCAAACATCTGCATGCTCTCATGGAGTGTTTCCACTGACTTCTGGTTTGCTTAACTATGGGATGCTTTTTCCTTCCTTTTTCTGTGCCAGATACTGTGACTGAAAATTTGTAACTGAAAATAAGGACAAGAATTCTTGATTTTCTTCTTCTTCTTCTTCTTCTTCTTTTTTTTTTTTTTTTTTTTTTTTTTTTTTCAGAACCAGGGCTTGAACTCAGAGCCTCACGCTTGCCAAGGAAGTGCTTATCCTACTGAGTCATCTCCCGGCCCCTTTCATGTTTATTTTGAGGGTTAAATAATATGATATATTACCAGTATACGTACTCTTCAATCAAATTGTAGGTGTCTGATGGAGTGCATCATCTAGTATGACTTTATGCAGCTAGCTAACAGAAGAAACTGTGAACCAGAGCCTTTATACTATGGGGACAGTAGAGAGAATGGTATGATTTTGAGATTATGTCTACAAGATTAGATTAATAGATATAAATGTTTCTGTACCTAAAGGTTCTAGGAATTGTACATAGTTTTGATTGAAAAATCACTCATGAGTTTCAGTTTTTGAATTGAGAAAGAGATTAATAGAATAGTTGAATGAATTTAAAAGGTAATTGTGGAAAACTGTACTTCTCCATGATTTGCAAAGCAAAATTATTATCATTTAATCTAATTTCAAGGTTCAGAGCTCATTCTTGCCTTACTTATCAATTAGCATTAGCAAGATCATGAAATGAATCCAGTAACCATGCTATATTACCGCTGCAGAGGCATTGTGTGAAGTAGTTCACATTTCTGGACTGAAACCAATTGCAAAACACCAGGCAAAGAAGAAAAATCTCTGAAGCCTTGATACGTAAAACAGTCATTTTCAAATGTGTTTATGATTTCACATTCTATTTTCCCATTCAAGGATATCTGCATTAATGTAATTAACTCCAAAGTTCAAAGGATGGAAAATTAATATGCAAAGGCTTTACCATAAAATAGAATTTTCTTAGTTGAACTAAAACAATAACAATTATTTTAACCTCTTCACATATACTAGCATTTCTGAGCTGGAAGGAATGTGTTAAATTTGACAAATTCTGAATTTATTATGTAAATCTCATCTATAGAGTCCCTAATTTCAGTGTATGTATTTTCCAATTTTAGAACTTCCAACTAACAGTTTTTTACAGATTCTTATAGTTCAAATTCTCTGCTGAAATTGCTTATTTTCTCATGAAATTTATCAAACAAATTAACCAAAGCTATTTTAAATTATATGGCTAATAACTCATTATCTAGAACTCTGATATATCTATTCATATTTTCTGATTTTTAAAATTTCTTGTCTTTTGTCATGTTTTGTTGCAGTTTTACTAATGGAAAGCTAAACAGTTTGCTTGAAAATGGCAAAAATATAATTTGAACCTAAGAGTTGTGTTACCTTCTCCCAGTGATGATCTATTTTTGCTTCTTGCAGGAAATTAGGACACAAGCATCTTGTCTTAATGTTGTTGGAGTTGAGCTGATCTGAGGCTTATCTTTAATCTTTGTGAGAGGTTGTCTATTACCTTTCCACTCTTTTGCATTAAGTGAAGTCCTTCAAGTGTTACAACTCAAGAAAATTTACAAGAGTAACTCCTGCTCAGAGGGTCCAGAACTCCAAATTTTGACCCTAACCCATGATATTCCTAAATCCTCTATTCAGTTTCTTAGCTTCTCAACTGCTACTTTCAAATCAGGAAATACCACTGGTGCTCTTGATAAGTCCCCTAACTTTTCCTAGCCAAAGTTTCCTTATTTGTACGATGAAGTTAATATAGACTTCTTACAGTACTGTTGGAGCACTTTAGTGAAATGACTTCTAAAGCAAAAGATGCAGTGTTTGGTGTTTAGTAGCACCCCCACACAAGACATTTTTCTTTCACCTTTTGTGAATCTAATCCTTCTTCTCAAAATGTTCAAGACAAAACTACAATGACTGCCATGTGGCAATTGTTCAAAATGAAATTTGAAGTGAAGAAAAGCATTATTCCAACACTCTTTTCATAGCATCTAAAGAACAAGTGCCTTAATGTCTATCTTGTATTTGGGACTGAGCCTCATAGTTCCTCTCCTTTTTCAAAATAAGCCATAAAGAAGCACAAGTTATTTAAAGGTAAAGTGCTTAATTCAGAATGCAGTATTTATAAGGTAATTTGAATTTCATGTGAGAAAGATTTCTAGAATTTTGCTTGCCCTTGAAAAATGGAAATGTTGTGGGTATTCAACATGGCTGAATAGAGGAAGAGGCACATTGAAGTTGCTCAGAGAAAAATCAACTAAAAACACAGGCAACTGGAAGAAAGGGAGTGATTTTGTTTGTAGATCAAACAAAACATAGGCAAAGAACTTTATAAAACAGCAAAGCAGTCCACAGAGTTGTTTATTAGACCTCCATTTGCATGCAGAGTGGGAAATAAAATACTTCCATTTACAAATAAGAATGGAAAAAAATCATGATCCCCAAACCATCTGTAAAAAATATTCTAAAGTTTATTTTAGAATGAGATAAAGAAGACTACAATTCCAAGAACACCAATAGAAAGAAGCCACCAGGCAAGGCAAGCAATTAAACAGTGGGAAGTGACAGGGAACCAACAATAATACAATCATATGATAAATATATGTCAATAAACATCGGTTATGAAAATTTAAATGGTCTCAATTCACCAATCAAAAGAAACAGACTGCATAAAAGATCAAGACTCAAGAGCCAACAATATGCTACATACAACAAAAATATTAACTCAAATCATAGACTAATACCCAAATGGAATGGAAAACAATATTTCATGAAACAAGAAATGGAAAAAAGCAGAGGTAGCTATTCTATTTGTAGACAAAGTAAACTTAAAGCAAGACTTATCGAGAGAGGCAGAGAAGGTCATTATACACTTGTTAAGGGAAATCTCCAAAATGAAGGGAGAACAATGAAAAACATATGAACAACACCAGCACACACAATTATACAAAGCAAATAATAAGAGACATGGAGACTCAGGCAAGTACTAACACAATTGAAATAGGGAAACTTAATATCCAAGCATCACAAAAAGACAGATAAGCTAGATTTAAAAATCAGAACTGAACCAAACCTGTGCACAAATGAAATTAGTAGATGTTTTTAGAGCATTACACCCCACAAGATAAGAATGCACATTCTCCTCAGATGTGCATGGGACATACTCTAAAAAGATGACATACTAGCTCATAGAAAGTGCTTAAGTCAATGTGAAGGAATTGAAATTATTCTATGCATATTGTCAGACCACAGTGCAATAAAATAGGAAATCAATGGCAAAAGAAGAAACCATAAAAATAACATAAACACATGGAAATTAAACAACATTCTTCTAAACAATTGTACCTATGGGCCATAGGTACAATTAAAGAGGAAATTAAACAATATTTACAATTAAATGATAATGCCAATACAACATGCCAGGACTTATGGCATGCAAATATCTAGAAAAAGAAAAATAAATCAATTCCAAAGCTCATAAGATGGAGGAAATGATAAAGATCACAGTAGATATTAATTCAATTGATATTAAGGGAAAAAATACAAAGAATCAAATAATTGAACAGTTGCTTCTTTGAAAGATTAAGTAAAATAGACAAAGCCCTAACAAAACTTCTCAAAAAAGGGAAAGATTCACATCCATATAATGAAGAATGAAAAGCATGAAAATAAAACAGAAGCTGCAGAAATTCAGAAGCTCTTCAATACCTAGTCTGATAACTTTGAATCAAATAAGAGAGAAAATGAAGAAGAAATGAACAAATTCCTAGACACATATGAATTACCAAAGAGGAATCAAGAAGATATAAATATTCTAAATTGAAAATGTAATTAAACTAACAAAGAGAAACCCAGGTCCTCATAGATCCATTGGAAAACACTACAAGAAATTCAGCAAAGACCTAATGCTACTATTTCTCAAACTCTTTATTGAAATTGAAAAATAATCAATCCTCCCAAAAGTATTCCTGGAAGCAAGTATTGCCCTTATACTAAAAGTACAGAAGGTTTGAACAAAAAAAGAAAACTACAGCCCAAACTCCCCAATAGATATGGAAGCAAAAATTCTCAGTTAAGATACAGGAAAACAGAATGCAGTAAATAATCAAGAAGATTATACATGATGACCAAATAGGATTCATCCTAGAGATGCAGGGAGAGTTCAACATACACAAGTCAATAAATGTAATACTCATCAACAGAACCAATGGAAAAAATCTCAATAGATGCTGAGAAATCATTTGACAAAGTCCAACATCCATTCATGATAAAAAAAAAACCTACAGAAAATTGGAATAGATGATTATTATCTCAATCTGATGAAAACCATCTATGACATTCCAAGAGCTAACATCATACTAAGATAAAAAACTGGAAGCTTTCATCTCAAAATCAGGAGCAAGCCAAGTATGTTCACTATCACCATTCCTATTCAATATAGTTCTAGAAACATTAGGGAGAGCAATTAGACAAGAGAAAAAAGGAATATAGACAGAAAGGAAGTACTTAAGTCACCATTATTTGCAGATGACATGATATTATATATAGAGGATCCCCAACACTAAACCAAGACTTCTAAATTTAAAAACCAAGTTCACTTATATATCTCGATACAAAGTTAACACTCGAAAATCAGTAACATTCCTGTATACAAATAACAGAGTCACTGAGAGATAATAGGGAAACCACAACTTTCACAGTAACATTGCAAGAAATTAAATACTTAGGACTCAATCTGACAAAGGAAGTAAAAATCTTTCATTGAAAACTATAGTACCCTGAAAAAGAAGATAAAGGAAGATATCAGAAGATGGAAAGGTATCCCTTGCTTTTAGGTTGGAAGAACCAATGCGGTGGATTGACAGCTGGTGGTCAACTTGTAACACCCAGTGAGCTGAACCAGTGTGGTGTTTGCTGGGTGTAGAATGCCCACCAAAGGATCATTGCCAGTGGCATAAAAGGTAGAACTGAAGAAGAAAAGCTGTTAGGGAGCTCTTGGTTCTCTTGAAGGAGCTTGTCATGCTGGCTTTCCTGATGAACTTGGCTTTTCTCATCATCAAAGGAGCTTGAGACCTTGTTGCCACTGAGAATGGCTGCAGTTCAATGTGAGGGAGCTCTGGTCTTAACTTTGAACTTCCTGGCTCTTGAGGGAAAGATTATGCACTATTGAATGTACTGAAAAAGCTTGTCATGCTGGTTTTCCTGATATGGACTCAGATATTCTTGTCAATGGGGGAAATTGAGCCCTCATTTTCACCGAAGATGGCAGTGATACTTTTCAGGAGAGATCTGGTTCTTACTTTGAACATTGCTTCCTGGCTCTAGTTCAGATCCCTCAGCCTGCTAACACAGATCCTCATCCTGTTTAAATAGACTTTCTAGCCTCTGCCACTAACTTTTGGGCCTTCCTGGAATCTAGGCCTCTGGTTGGACTCACAGGAGGCATTGTTATGGGCTCTAGTTGGATTCATACAGGACACTCCGATGGGATCCAGGCCATCAGATGGATTCTTCAGGTCTTTAGTGTGTGAACAGAATTTCCTACACTCATGTACTAAACTCTTTGAGTGATTACTATAAAATAATACTATAAATTATGTGTCCTGTATATAATTGTTTCCTTTGTAAACCCTGAAAATATTAAGATTATCAAAAATGTATACTAAAGGTTCAAATTCATTCATTTAGGAAGGAAAGGGATGAAAGCCAGTCTCGTTAATAAATGGTGCTGGAAAAGTTGGCTTTCCACATGCCAGAGACTAGAACTAAACCCGTGTTTATCACCATGCACTGAACTAAAATAAAAATGGATAAAAGATCTGAATATTAAAACAGAAACACTAAACTTCCTAGAATAGAATAGGTGAAATTCTGAAGACATAGGTGTAGGCAAAGACATTTTTCATAAATCCTGACCTCAGGGTAACTGTTACAGAAAAAACAACAATGGGATCTCATTTTGTTAAACAGTTTTTGCATAGCAAAATAAGTCATTAACAGAGGAAAGACAACCTTCAGAGTGGGGAAGTTTTTTTTACCTGCTCTTCCTCAGACAAAAGAATAACACCTAAAATATATAAAGAACTAATAAAACTCAGACCCCCCAGATTTAAAGACCCAATCCAAAACTGTGTGTTCAGAAATGAATGGGTACTCAGAATGTGTATCCACACATGAATACACATTTCTCAGATGAAGAAAGGGCAAATTGTGAATAAATATATGAAAAAATGTTAAACTTCCCAGGTCATTTGAGATATGCAAATTAAAACAATGCTGAGATTCCATCTCACTCCAGAATGACTTGTCAAGAAAGCAACCAATAACAAATGCTAGTGGGCTGTGGCAAAAAAAAAAAAGACTCATTTTCCACTATTGGTGGGAATATAGGCTTGTGCAAGCACTGTGGAAATCAATATAGAGATTCCTCAAAAAACTAAAACTAGGGTTTAATTCAACCCAGCTATTCCCCTTGTTGATATCTCCGTGAAAGAATGAAAAATATCATACTACAGCATTATATGCACACCCATGCTTATAATAGTCCAATTTGTAACAGCAAAAGCTTGGAAACAGCTCAATACACATCAACTGATGAATACATATAAAAAGACACATGTTTTTATATTATAGCATACTACTCAGTCATAAAGAAGGATAAACTGGAAGTATTTCTAGGTAAATGGGTGTATCCTGAGACCATACTCTTAAATAAAATAAATCAGAGACACGTGTTAATACAACATTGTTTCTCTGGTGAGAGAAACCAAAAGTATGCATAAGGACAAAAATTTATAATAGATATTAGGAAAGAAGAAGAAAATGTTCATATGGTAAGGGGAAATCTGAGGGGAGGAAGAGAAAAGGAAGAAAGTGAAAAGAAAAACATTAGATAAGAAGGAAAATGGAAATAACTTTTGTCAATAAGGAAGAGAAGCAGGGTTGAAAGTGGGGAGGGAAATAGAAAAAGAAGAATCAAGATATATCATGTACAGGTACAAATTTATTATGATGAATGTAATCATTATGCATACCTAAAATGTACCAATAAACTTAATTTTTAAAAAATGAACAAGTGTAGCAAATGCATACATATTATTTGAGACTAAACATTAAGGACAGGTTAAGGAACACCCGAGATCATTTTTAATACCCACATACACAGCAAATGTATAAAAATGCAAATGAGGGCAATACTTGATGGAACTGTGGATTACATTGTAGCATACAATTCTTTTGTTTTCTTGTTTGCCTTAAAACATACACATTGTCCATCCATCAGAAGCTAAGAGCTTCTTTGCAATAGATATTCTCAAAGAAATGCCACAATGCAAATTACTTTCCTCTTCAACACTAATAAAATTAGAAATCTCATCCATCCTGAGATGAGCAATGACCTTGCCACAATTTTACCATCATGGATTAGGATATAAAGTCAATGCTAGTCTCTGAGAGGTCTTTAGGAACATAGTTTTATTGAGTTATAATTTATTTATAATAAACTGTACTGACTTAAGTTCCATACTATATAAATAAACTCGTTTATATATATGATACCACCACAGTACATTTGTACTTCCCTATGCAAATTCCTTGTGTCCCTCTGCAGTTGATCTCTATTTCTACCTCCAGTTCCAGGCATTTATTCATCTGCTTTCTGTCACCATAGATCCATTAACATTTGTGTGTTATTTGAATTTTCTAGAATGTTTATATAAATGCACTTGTACAATGTAAGTCTTTTATTGTTCTAGCTTTTTTACCTTACTATAATGTATCTGAGGTTCATCATATTGTTTATGTCAATAATTTGTCCTTTTGTGACTGAGTGAAATGTATGTACACACTTTTTATTAACTTTCCTGTCTTTGAGGCATAATACCCAACACTCTGAACTTTTTTTTCATTTTTTAAAATTTTATTTTACTGAGAAACAAATATCAATGAGACAGTTTCAAATCTGATTAATAGGACAGTTTCAATAATCAATACATTGTACATTGTTATCTTCTTAGTGGTTATCCATAGTACAAGATGCAGACAGAATATCCTGTCCAAACACTATTAGTACAAATCTTTCTTCAATGAGATGGTTCAATACATGTATATTCTTTTTTATTTAATTTATTTTATTGAGAAATAAATAACAATGAGACGGTTTCAAATCAGGTTAGTAAGACAGTTACGATAATTAATATATTGCATATTGTTGTCTTCATAGAAGTTATTCATAGTACAAGATGCAGACATGATATCCTGTCCAAACACAATTACAAATCTTTCTTCTCATTGAATTAAGAAAACGTAGCTCTATATTTATCCTTTTTAAAAAAAAATTCAATTTAGAATCAAATATGAATGAGACAGTTTCAAAACTGATTAATGGGACAGTTTCGATAATCAATATATTGTACATTGTTATCTTTTTAGTGGTTATCCATAGTACAAGAAGCAGACAGGATATCCTGTCCAAACACTATTAGTACACCTCTTTCTTTATTTTATTTTTTCCTCTATAATTTTATTGAGAAACAAATAGCAATGAGACAGTTTCACATCAAATTGGTAGGACAGTTTCAATAATTAACACATTGCATACTGTCTTCCTAGTGGTTCTTTGCTGTACAAGATGCAGACATGATATCCTATTTACAAACACTATTAGAACAAATCCCTCTATTCATTAAGAGAATGTAACTATATATCTATCCTAACCATTTTGAATATACAAATACAAAATGGGCATTCTTCTCTATCCCCTTTTTTGTTTAGTTCTGTCTTTTGAATATTGTAGGCATGTTAACTCAGCAAAATATATTCCAAAAGAATCCAGTAGTCCATAATAACACTCAGAACTTAAAAGAGAAGTTTAATTTGGCTCCTTGTTTCTGAACATTCCGTCCATATTTGGTTGACACCAAGATAAAAATATCAAGGCAGAAGGGCCTGATGGAACAAAGATGCTTAGTTTATAGCATTCAGAAAGCAGAGCAGAGCACAGGAACAGTGTCCAGGAGGGAAATGGTCAGGAACCACATATAGTGCACAAAGTCAAGCCTCCATGACTCAAGTAGACACACCTTGAATTATACTTTATGAATTGTCTTGGTATCTCCCTATTCAATCAAGTTGACATAGTTAAATTTTACCATAATCTATTCATCTAGTGGTGGACATTTGCATTGCTTCTGGGATTTTTCTGTTATAAATAAAATAAAACCTTTGTGGTGATTTGCATGCAACTCATTTTATTTTCACTTCTCTTAGGCAAAAATGTAGAAGTGGAGCCACTGGGTCATATAGTAAGTGTATATGTAGCTTCATTGACAAATTGTTTTCAGAAGTGGTTGTACTATTTTATATTCCCATGAACAATATATGAGATTTATAATTATGGAGATGTATCTCAACATATATTTAAGAAGTACAATAAAGAAAAAATTAATACAGAGAAAACAAGTCCATAGAAATACATAATAGAACTTGGCATTGAGCTCTATATTTAGTTTTTATCTGAACCTGTTTCTGCATTGAATAAGAATAAGAATGAAAACTTACCCCTGGGTGTTTTAATCTTCAAATGAGATATGGATATAAAGGTCTTAGCACATGGTAAGTGCTCATTGAATGTTGTCTATTATTATTATCCATATATTATTAAGGAAATATGCTAGGGATTAGCTAAGAGTTTTATTGTATTATCTTATTTAATCTTCGCAACAACTGGGAGATGTTAATTACTCATTCTTCTTTTTATCCTTTGCAGATGAAGAGACTGTAACTCAGCAAGATTAAATGATCTGCTCAAAAATCACATAGCAACATCTGAAATGAGAGAAGAAAGTTGCAAACTAATATGTAAAATGTGACAGTATTTTTAATACTGACTCTGTAGGCCTCTATGTTTAAATGTTTTGGGGTGCCTACGCAGGCTCTTAACATCAATAACCGTAGGATAGTGAGATGCAGCTTTTCCTTTACTCTCTTTACATACCATACATCTGTGCATACCAAAGTAAAATAAAAGTTCAAATATTATTGTTATATGTTACCAAAAAAGATCACCTGTTATGCTAATGTAAAAAATCAAATAACACGCAAATGATGATGTAAAATTAAAAGCCAAGCAATATAAATACAAAGCTCAAGCACTTAAGCATTATGTTTGCTAGACTTATAGTCTAATAAGATTAAGTGAATATATGTACACTGTTATCATTAATCCAACCAGATGGTTTTTGTTAGTTCAGTCAACAAACCGAGCACTTCTCTTTTGCTATGTGTTTCAGCTTCTTAGGTTCCATTCTATTCCATAAAGTATTAACATCTGAGTATAAATTATGGAGAAAAATAATTTCACAACTTCGTATTGTCTCTCTGTTCCATTTAAAACTGGTCCTACTAGTTGATTACTCCATCCTAGTATGTAAGATTTCTTCCAAATGGATTTCTGCCTGAGACAATGCTCTAAGAAATAAGTATTTTCCAAATTAAACAACTATCTGTCATAATGTACTAAAGTTGAACAAGCATTTATAATATAACCACTGAACTTTGACTCCACATATATTTAAACACATATATTTATCAAAATAAGTGTAATAAAGGAGTCATAGCAACAGTATTTGTAATAGCCCAACAAGGGATAGGAAACCAAAGAATCATCAACAATGTATAAGTAAATTGTAGTTTAGTCATGCACAAATGAAAATGAACATATTATACTATACACAAGTGCTCATAAAATATACAAAAATGATATAAACATAATATTGAATGAAAGAAACCAGATTTAATAGTGTCTATACAGCATAATTCCACCTACATAAAATTCAAAACCAGGAAAAGGTTGTCGGTGGTGTTTCAAGTCAGATTAAACATACAGAGGGGTATGAGCAGTTCAAAGGAAATATTAGCAAAGCCTCTATTTGTATGGTTGTTGGTTGCTATGTTCTTCAATTTGTGAAAATTAATCAAGCTACCTAATTATTTATCCTTACATTTTTCTTTTTTTTTTTTTCATTTTTTGTACCAGGAATCGAACTCAGGATATTGTGCTTGCTTGACAGGCTCTTGTGCTGCTAAGCTATACCCCAGGCCCCATCCTTATACTTTTCTATGTTCTACTTCAACTAAAACATTCAAAGGAAATTAACCTCTTGTTCTGCTTCCCCAACCAAAGTTAAAACTCTTTCCAAGGGTTCTAACAATATTGCCTCCTTACCCAGACAGTTCTCAAGCATACACTCAGATTATTTTGCAAGAAACTGGAATGAAGCAAAGCTTTCTAATAATAAGAATTTAAGACAATGAAATTTTTATAGCTCTTCCTTTCTGTTATCACATGTAATAAGAGAAAATAAAACTGATACTTGCACTCAAAAGTAACTTTAGGTAGAAATGAGTACCTGTGGCTAGTGAGTGCTAAGGGAGGAGTTAGATGAGTGACTCAGCAAACCCTGCAGTCCATAAAGGAAAATACCAGATAAGACAGATATTAAAAGGGTTTTGTTTGTTTTGCTTTCCTTTGTTTTACTTTGTAATTTGGTATGCTGAGAAAAAAAATAATTGATCTTAGCCTGCCTCCACTGGGGAGTAAACAATGCTCTCCATATTAAAGTACAGCTTCCCCAAACTAGCAGCCACCACATTTATCAGAACTGTTTGTAAATGAAAGTACATTGCATCCAGAGATCAGCTTGTTAATATAGTTTAAAATGTGTTGAGTACATCATCACATTAATTAATTAATTAATTTATAGCTAAGATGAGAGAGTAGCCAGATGAAATTTTTCTCTTTGAATGCTTTAGGCAATTATTATTTCTTTGACTTATGTAGCAAAGCAGTGCCATGTGGGATTGTATCCCACCTATCATTCATGTTACTATTTGGTTGGATGTTCCTGGATACAGCAAAATCGGTATAGTCTATGGCATCCTTTTGCTTATGCTTATCAGAAGGATACATTTGTTGTTATTTTCTCTAGGCATTTAACAATTCTGCATCCAACTGGACCTATTTGATCTCAAAGCAGAAGTTAACTGGACCAAAAGCATTGACATCTCCTTGCACAAATGCCTACAGGAGCCTCTTAGAAATGGAGACTCTTGGCCCTTACCTATACTAACTGAATTAGACTCACTATCTTAACCAGGTCCTCAGGTCACGTCTATATACATCCATACCTGAGAAGTGCTACTGTAGAGTATATCTATGTAGAATATACATAATGTTAAGAAAAGCTGAATCTCTAAGATGGGCACCAAAAGGCTAATTTGACCTAAATTTAAAATGGAGTCTGGTAGCCATTTGTGGACTGGGGAGTATAGGTAACACAGGTATTGTGTTCCTTAAAGAAGCAGAAAACGACCTTTGAAACCCTTGCCTAGTCAGGTAGTTGTCTAAACTACCAAAATAAACCACCTCCAAAAGGTCTATATTTTGCCTCCTGGACTTGACCAATGAGCTGATACCTGCAGTCAAATTTCAATATTAACCAATGGGTACAGATCACTTTCTGCCCTGCAACCTTCATTTTCATAGAAGATGGAATTGGGCACCTGGGAGAGAATTCTCTCAATATAAGACGTCTTCTTCCTGCAAAGTATGTTTACCTTTTGTGCAAAAGGCTACAACTCCAAGGATGCAAACAATTGGTTGAAAAAAAACACCTTCTTTTTATCTCAAAATATTTCTTACTTTCTGTTGACACAGGTACAGTGACTTCTTAGAGAAATAGACAAAGAATTTTTCTAATTTTGTAAGAAAAATTGCATGCTCTTCCTTATAATGTGCAAAATAAGTACCAATATGGATATTCTGCTTTAATCCTCTCAAAAAAGTAAGAAAAACTCCTGCACCTCATGAGGTTATGCATGAAGACAATCTATTAAAAGTTCTTGAAGACTGAGGATGTATCTCAGTAATAAGAGTGTTTGCTTAGCATGCTCAATGCCTTGGGTTTGATTCCCAGCCCTGAAAACAAAACAAAACAAAAAACAAGGAAACAAGAACAACAAACTTCCCTACATGACCAAAAGTCTTCTCTTTATGCATGTTTCTGTCAAAACAACCAAATGGGTTGCTTACAGGTATGGTACGTATCTTGGGAATTATAAGTGAAGTTCAGTATAGTCCATCCATAAGCACAACACAGATGATGTGTAGAAGTGCACATGCTGCTAAGTGTCTATCTTTGAGAGACCTTTACTTTGTGGGCAGGAAAACTGCAGTGCCTGAGGAATGACACCATTCCTGTCTGTGAAAAAGAATGTTTATCTTTGTTATGGTATCTGTTTTCCCTTTCTTCCCTTTAATAATGTTCCATACATGATGTTTTATCAGAGCGTGTAGTTGTCTAGCTAAAGACTATATTTCCCATCCTGATTTGAAGGTAAGTGTGCTCATGGTACTAAACTATCCCAATAGAATGTGAGAAGATGTGTATACCTTGTCTACCACTCCTCAAAAGGAAATTATTTTCTGTACCTAACTCCCCTTTACTTTTCCTAAGGGCAGAAATACAGGTTATGAGGCTGGGAAAACATCTTGGAGCATCTCTATTAGGACAACATTTAGAACACAAAGCTGAAACCAAATGTCTACAGAGAAACAGAAGCAAAGAAACAAGCTAATTTATAGTGTGGAATCCCAGACTAAATGCTAGTCTTCCAGGAAGGGAACTACAAGATAATTTTCTGTAAAAACAATCTCAATGGAAAATAATACACTTTCATATTTGAGAGTTTCCCAGCAAAACAGCTAGACCCTATCCAATTATAGGGAGTTTTAATGACTCTTTCTGAGTTTCTTCTTGAATATGAAGATAACTGACATTCTGCATTGCCTCACACAGAACTGTCAGACACCACAACAAACACCCCAAAAAGGAATATAGAAAAAAAATGTTTAAGTAAAAGCACTAATCATTTAAAATAAAACAATAGCAAGACCTATATAACAAGAAATGTAACTTTTGTTTCTGCCAAGGTCAGTCAAATCTCCTCAGGATTTATTCTGAAACCCTGTATCGCAGTTTGTAGATCCTTTGTGAATGTCAGTCATGTGGATGAGTCATGGCCATTGTTTGACCAAGTTGCTCTCTAAAAACACACCTTTACCTCCTTTTAGCCTACTTTACTTGAAATTCTTATGCATCAGATGTTGGATGTTCTAAACTAGTCTAATTCTATTTTCCCTATCCTACTTTTTAGTTCTTTTTGCTTTCTTCATGAGATATTTTTTCAAGCTTATCTTTGAACCTATCTATTGAATGCTTTTTATTTTGACTATCATAATTTCAGCTTCCAAAATCTCTCAAGGGTTTTCTGATTATTCCTTTATTACAACATTCTATTACTTATTCATGAATGCTAGCCCAACCCAAAGAAATAAATATGCAACTGAAACATAAAGGATCCAGTAAATAGGAGATTCAACATAAAGGTGAGAATAGAGAATTTCTTTCAGAACAGAGGAAATTGTTATAAAACAGCTGTACAGCTGATGTATAGAGCACTCCATAGAGATCTAACCAAAAAAACAGGAGAAGGTAGGATAGTGGGATCGCACCTTGGCACATGTGTTATTGTTTTCCTTTTAAGACAAAAAGATGTTAAGGTAGAGCTGTTTTTTTTTCTAAACTAAACCTCAGTATTCAGGTTTAATTGCATCATTAGCACTTTACCAATAAATAAATGGATAAATAAATGCGTTTTGGGTTTCATTTTGGCACTAGGTTTCTAAAAGGTTCACCAACACTGCTTTAGGACAAATATCTTATGATAGAATGAAGGGAAGCTTGAAGAGGTAGAATGTGTAATGGGATTGACAATATCAGACAGCATCTACTGTTCTGTTAAAGTGTTGAACAATAAGTGGTTGACTCTCAGAAAACTAAGTAAATAGAAAATGGTACCATTACCTGGTGAAAAATTATAATAAATGAATTAAAATAATTGCATACTATATGCCCTAGCTGTGAAGAAGTTTATAGAGTCCTAAGATTCAGTACAGAATATCCACTTCACCAAAATTTGTGATGCAATTGTATTGAAAAGATGAGGAGTAGGACAACATAGGTGTAAGAGTAGTATGTACTAACTTCAGATCTCTCATTGTAGAAAGTCAATCCAAAATACACATAATAAATACATAAAGAAAACACATTGTAAAAAATTTGTTTATAAATTTACATGTTAAAAAAATAGTGGAAATAATTGAAAGTAATTTTGCCTAAGAAGTGGTTCTCGAGGACAGAGAGGAGTGGAATAGTAGCTATTTTTTATTACATGCTTTGTAGTTTTGATTATATTTTTTATATTCAGTTCATCCATTAAATTGATAATTTTTTAAATACAGAAAAGTCAACAAATTGTAATTCTGAATTATAATACAATTTGAATTCCTTCTCTGTTCCTTCTCCCTTCCATTTTTTCTAATTATAGCATGAAAGATGTTTTTTGCTAAGAAATTTCATGCATTGGGAAACAAGTGAACACTACATATTGATGGTCAACCCAGTACCTCTGAAATCACATTAAAGCATTCCACTTACATGATGACTGGCCCTAGTGGACTCTTTGTGCATCTGGTAATGATGCAATTGTAATTTTCAAACAGGGTCAGCATTCTTGAGCAAATAGATATGACAAGATCCTTAAATGATGAAAATCAAACCCCAGGGCATTTTAACAAGAGTCATAGTACTAAAAGTGGAATGAAAATCAGAAGGCTTACATAAAGGAATATCAAATAAGAACTCAGGCCACTGTCCTAATCATTTAGGAATCGTACTTTTCTAGCCAAGAATCATCATCAGTTTCATCTGATGTGAGAGGGAGTCTTCCTTCAGGCAATGCCAGATAGATATGGCAGAATGGTGCAGATCCAGAGCAGAGCTACCCAGGGCCAACAGCCGCTCGGGCATAAGGGAAGCCAGGCTGAAAAGAGCCCTTCAGTTTTGATTACTCATTATCTTGACTTAGTGGCTCCTCAGCTGTCTTTGTGACAGCAGGAGCAGAGACCAGTGGAGCATTCAGTCAACAAATGTTATCATCACTGCAATAATAATTATGTTATCATCCATCATAATAGGGTTTGTTCTGAGGGAACACTCAGAAGAATAAGGATTTCCATTTGGGAAAAATCAAGGGTACTAAAGATATGTAAGCAGCCCAGGTATGTCAATAGGAGGTGGAAAAAAAGAGGTACATGAAATCAAGACGTGGGCAAAATGTTAAAAGAGAAGTGAGAGTGAGAAACGAGACCCAGCCTATCTGAGTAGCCCTAGAAAAGAACAGAAAGAATCAGGTCACACAGTAGTATTGAGAGTAGGAGACAGGTATTTCTTGCATAGTCATATTATATCTACTATAAACTGTATTGATTAGTTAGACATGTCATTAGGAATATTTTCCCTTATATAACAGATGATGGAAACCATCCCTTATCTTTCCATCTCTATACCATACCTTGTATATAAGCCAGACTTCCAGTGGAAGGACATACATCTGCTTCAGAAGGCTGACCTAGAGCTACCAAAGCCAGTATTACTCCCTTATACAACAGTGACTTGGAATCCATCATCCTGCAGGAGTCTGAATGAATGGCTAGTGGATATGGTTGTATAAAAACTTCAGATACCTAGATTCTCCTTGGGTGGGTTATGCTGACATGTGTGTCTTATCCCTTTTCCAAAGCTTCCCAACGAGAATAAACTTTGCTTGTCTACATGGTAACTGGTATTTTATTAACATACAATATTTGCACCTCATTAAAAGAGAAGAATTTGAATGTAATTAACTTTATGTATTTAGTACAGGGTCTAATGGGTGTCACTACACAGATCAGACTCATAGTGATTCTCATATTTTAAGCCTCCCAAGCACTAGAATTACAGGCACATGCCACCATGCCCAGTCTCAATCGCTGTCTCAGCATGCCCTGGAGGCGGGGTCAGCAAGGCACAAGGGGGACCTCACCCCGTCCCTGTGTCTGCCTAGGCAGGTGCTTTAATACGCTGAGCTATCTGGACAACCCTGAATGTAATTAACTTTTAAAAGCCACTTCTTATTGGCTTTTCTAGATTGTTTCCCAAATCTCATCCCATGTTCCTATCATTCCTTATTACATACATTCAATTCTTGTGTGAAGATCTTGCTAGGGAAACCCAATCAAGACCAAAGAAAAAAAAAGAAAAAGAAAAACTTCAACTCACTTTCATACAAGGAAGGCCAGCATCAAACGTAGAGCTGTGTTGTGTTGTGCTGTGCCTATTGACTGCAGTAAGGCTGAACACCTTTCTGATGGTAAAGGAAAACTAATTGTAGCCTCTTCTCAAGCCCCACTTTCCCTACTAATGCAGAACTCTTTCTATCTTAGAGGACCAATAATCACGGAGTAAAAAAATGAGAAAATTGAATCTAAAGATGTCTAGACATGGTGTTATATTTGAAGCAGAGTTTCAAGCTGAAAGAGTTAACAGGAAATAATTTTTAATATAACACTATATTCCACCCACATGGTTTGGGGAAACATGCTGTTTGCCATCCAAAAGGTGGTTCTTAATCAGATTATATATGGGACTAATCACAAGAATAACATTGGCCCTACTCTACATGGAACATGAGCAATACTGTATGAAGTTATGTTCATGCTTGTAGTACCGATGGAGGGAGCCCCTTGCAAGTCTTTGTCCCAGGGCCTATAGAGCATGACAGGGATATGCTAGAAAGTAGAGTCTGGTGAACAACTCTCACTTCTCCTGCAAATATCTGAAGTCCTAAAACAATCCTTTAAGCCTTCAGACTGAGGGGTCTCCAAGAGAACAATCTTACCCTGATGAAAGGGAGTTTAGGTGTATCCTTGGCCAAACAACAGTGATTATAACCAAATGGAGAAGGAGATTAGATGTATCTGAGTAGACTAACTGCCCGTCTATGTTGGATCACCCATTTGGGACCAGATCAAGATTCCATAGAAAGGACACCATTAAGAAGAGTGGATGAGGGCCAGCCAGATAGCTCAGCGGACTAATGCCCCTGCTTAGGCAAAGCACAGCAGCTGGGATTTGATCTCCAGTGTGGCATGTCAGCCCTTCCCCCAGGGCATGCTGAGATGACAGTTGAGACAACTGGGCATGGTGGTGAGTGCCTGTAATCCTAGCTCTTGGGAGGTGGTAAACAGGCAGATCACTATGAGTCCAATCTATGTGGTGAGACCCCGTAGACTTTGTACCAAATACATTTAAAAAAGAGTGGATGAGACAAGAGAGTCTATATTCTGGTGTGATTCTATGTATCCCTCTGAGAACAATGTGGACCTACTCTTAAGATAAAGTATAACCAAAGTGAAGATTATATTTTCTTGCTCGTGCCTTATCTCAAATACTTGATAAATGCATAAGTGCTACAGCCACACAGCCACAGCAGATAGTAGAGATTTATTCTTTCAATTCATGAGTATCTATTGAACATGTACACAGAATGGCACAATGTTGTGCTAAATATCAAAGATATATAGTGTATAATATTGAACAGAATGCACCCTCATGTGGTGCTTGCAATACACCATTCAGGGGTGGGGATATACCTCAATGGCACAGCACCTGCCTGGCAAGTTTGAGGTTGTGAGTTCAATCCCTAGTGCCACAAAAACAACACCACAAAACAATGTACTATTCAACATTCTACTTTAAGTGCATGCATGCCTATGAGATTTGTATCTTTTTTATTCCTCTCTGAGGCACGAAGCACAGAGGCTAAGTGATTTTCCCAAGGCCACACCACTGGTTAGTAATAGAACTGGAGTTTCAGTCCTGTAATTTGCTGCCTCATAGTCATAGCCCTTAGTGCCCTATTGTCTTGGTTTTTACATTGTGTTGAGCAAAACAGACTTACATAAGACATTAGTCATTTGCAATCAATCTAGACCTTGTAGGAGGTGATATCTACAGGATGTTCTGGGCATTTTTCTACAGTTATTTCACTCCACAAATACATATTAATTGCAAACTCTGTGCCAGGTTCTGGGGGATACTTAGAATTTAAGGACAGCAAAACACATACCCCCTCCCCTGCAGTCTTGCAAGGGGAGAGCACTGTCAGATGTTGTTGAATAATTGCACACATTTACATGAGATTATAAAGGTGGTAAATGCTTAGAAGGAAAGTATTGAGAATTATAAGAGCACATAATAGAAGGACTTGACATTTCAAATGAGATCAAATGAGAGCTGAAAGATGAGTAACAGTTACCTTGGTGAAGTGGAAAGAAAAAAACATTTCAGAGAGTCATGTACCAATGCTTTGAGGCAAGAAGCAGAAAAATCTGAGACAGGGAGAAATGAGTGGGTCTGGAGGCCAGTGAGTGAGGGGCATACAAGAAAGGAGGTGTGGGACAGCTGGGTTATGCAAGCTAATCAGTAAGGGGGGCTTGAAGATTGAAAGTGGTGCTGAAAATTAAGGCAGGATGACAGGCCTACGTAGGCATTGAACTAAGTAAATTGAGTCAGATGATGATCCTAATTTTGGCTTTTTAAAGGTTTTATTACCTAGGCTCAAAGCAGGAAGAAACCATTGAATAATTTTTAGTAGTACTGGGGATTGAGCCTAAGGTCTCACACATAATAGGCAAACACACAGAGATACACTTCTAGCCCTTCAGTGATTTTAAATGAGGAAAAGAGAAATGTATATGAACATTTGCTTGATTTGTTTTGCACTCTAGCTGTAATGTAAAGAATAGTTAAGAAAGCATCAATATGAATGAAGGAAACAAATGAAAGGATATCATGGCAGCAACCTAGATGGGTGTGGGTGGGGATCTTGAGCCAGGAAGAAGTTAATAAGCGTGTAAAAAAGCTGGTGATGCCTAATGAGCATGAGGAGAAAAATCAGTACAACTTGAAGATGGATTGATTTGAGGAATAGAGGACAACACAGAAGCAGCCTGGATCTGCTTCATGAGGTCAGAAGTGAAGAAGAACTTGCTAGAAACAAACCAAGGAAAAACTGATCAGACACAGTGGCTCTCATTGACATTTTACTTCTCATCAAAACTTTAGGGAAGTCTGGGAAATCAGATGCTCCCACTCAGAGGGCTACTGTTTGTGCGCTCCTTCATGACTCACAAATGCAAATCAATTCTTGCTGTCTGCACCCATGTACGTAATTAGAGAATGAAGCTATATCTGAAAGGTGTCAAACAAATTGAGGAGCAGGAGCAAGAACAAGACAAGAAATGTGTCCTGAAAACATTTATAAGAAAAGGCAGGAAACTGGCTTGTGAAAGAAACAGATATTTCAAATATAAGACATGGCACAGGTGAAAAATTTCAAATGGACTGGG